>NC_059370.1:19301467-19491467 GCF_019703515.2 Myxocyprinus asiaticus | reverse complement strand
CCCAAATAGAAAAAAAAGACCACTTTCACTGGCTTTGTTGATTAAAAAAAGGTCTAGTTGTGTCCAAAATGGCTCTCTATGCTGCTCCTTTCAAAGAGAAATATGATTCAGCACTGTCTGCTCCTGACGTGAAGATCACTGACATTGACTACTTAAGTGGTCAACACTGGTGGCCAACTCTACACTGGTGGCCAACTGTTTGGAATAATGTACAAATTTTGCTGTTTTGGAAGGAAATTGGTACTTTAATTCATCAAAGTGTCAGTCAACTGATCACAAAGTATAGTCAGGACATTACTGATGTAAAAAACAGCACCATCACTATTTGAAAAAAGTCATTTATTATCAAATCTAGACAGGCCCCATTTCCAGCAGCCATCACTCCAACACCTTATCCTTGAATAATCATGCTAAATTGCTAATTTGGTACTAGAAAATAACTTTCCATTATGTCAAACACAGTTGAAAGCTATTTGGTTCGTTAAATTAAGCTTAACATTGTCTTTGTGTTTGTTTTTGACTTGCCACAGAATGCAAAATAGAAACAGCTTTCTCTAGAAACTCACCAGTCAATCATTGTTTTGAGGAATGAGTGCTATACAATGCTTGAAATTGCCAAAAACTGAAGATTTCATACAAAGGTGTACACTACAATCTTCAAAGATAAAGGACATCTAGCTCTAACCAGGACAGAAAGAGATGTGGAAGGCCAGATGTACAATTAAACAAGAGGTTAAGTACATCAGAATCTCTAGTTTGAGAAATAGATGCCTCACATGTCCTCAGCTAACAGCTTCATTGAATTCTACCCGCTCAACACCAGTTTCATGTACAACAGTAAAGAGAAGACTCAGGGGTGCAGGCTTTAAGGGAATAACTGCAAAGAAAAAGCCACTTTTGAAACAGAAAAACAAAAAGAAAAGGTTAGAGTGTGCAAAGAAACAGATAATTGGAAAATTGTTATGGATCTTAACCCATTGAGGTTTTGTGGGATCAGCTAGACTGTAAGGTGCGTGAGAAGTGCCCGACAAGACAGCCACATTTATGGCAAGTGCTACAGGAAGCGTGGGGTGAAATGTCACCTGAATATCTGGACAAACTGACAGCTTGAATGCCAAGGATCTGCAAAGCTGACATTGCTGCACGTGGAGGATTTTTTGATGAGAACTCTTTGAAGTAATTTTTTTTTTTTTTCAAATTGCAATAGTAATTTTTCACATTATTAATGTCCTGACTATACATTGTGATCAGTTGAATTCCACTTTGGTGAATAAAAGTACCAATTTCTTTCCATAAGATCAAAATCTGTACATTATTCCAAATATTTGGCCACCAGTGTACGTCTTTACCTCTTTTTTCCTGTAGGTTTTTCCTTTTTAGTTGCTGTTGCTGACGTTGTCTTTTCCAACATGAATATCCTCTTCTGCAGAGGCTATCCTGTGATTAGCTTCTCTCAGACTTCACTCAGACTCAGTTGTGACAGGATAAAAAAAGAAAAAAAAATAACAAATCTGTCGAATATCAACAAAAACTTTGTCCTAGATGTGTTCTATGTTGAATTTTTTAATTTTTATCAGTATTTGTAGCAATTTATCTGGAGCTCATCTCAAGGATGACTGTTCAGAATCACCAGAACTCTCAAATCATGCAGAATGCAGAATGTACTTTGAGCTATCGAGGCAAAAACAAAAAACAAACAAACAAACAAAAAACTTCTAATATTAGTGAAATAGTATTTTGTAAAAACTTTGCCACTCAGTGCAGGATTTTACTGTAAGTTAATTTCCTCAAGATATTAGTAACACATTTTTATACCCAGAAATTTCTTCTTTAAATATCTATTACCCAATTTAAAGAAAACAACACTAAGTTACAAGCTCCTAAATTATCTGCTGCCATGATCTTTCCAGGAAACTTCTACTGTAAATCTATTTCAGAATTTGCTTTCCTGTGAGGGAATGGATTTAGAAAGTGGATGGACCTAAATGCTCTCTCTTTACCTATTTCATTATGTCAGTTTGGTTTAGAAAGGATAATTTCAGTACTGTAGGGTTGCCAGCTTACCCATATTAGCCATGATTTTGGCCGAAATGAAGACATCATGTATTTTAGCTCTTAAGAGTGAATCATATTTTGTAACATAATTGGCTGTCTTAGGTAGCCAATGAATGTCACCTTGTTCTTAGATATTATTGGCCTCACCAATGTCCCTGGCCCTTCCAATCATGACCCCTCACATCAAAGAGTAATACCGTACCATGGCATTTGATACATACTGTATTATGGTACTAAATGATTCATAAACCATGATATTTATGTACCAAGGTACTGCAAAGAATACCACGGAAGTACCATGTAACGATGTCCAAAAACAAAGTAATACCATGGTACCTTTTTGGAAGTGCCTTCTTCTGGTACTGGAGTTTTCCAAATCATTGTTTTCCATAATTAGTAGCGCAATACTAAGTAGAGCAATGTGTTTTTAAAGGCTGTTGGAAAGCATAGATCAGCAGAAATATTTGTATGTTTCCACTCCACATTACAAACTAATGAAGTTCAGTGATGCATTAAGAGCAAAGTTCCTTGAAACTATTTCAGACTAGACATGGGCCTCTAGAGATCAGTTTCTTAAGATTATGAAGAGCATCACCTTCTGTCTACTGCAAGTAATGAGTATTGCACTATAAATCTTCATTAAAACTGTCTCTTGTTTTGACAGCCTACGCAAGTTTTGCATCTACATATTTGCAATGGGAATCTTACAAGGCTTATGAAGATGTGATTTCCTGTCATTAAGTATGCTCAGTCTATAAAAACCTATTCATACATATCCTTAAGTCACACATATGCAAGCACACAGATTTATCTCTATGACAGAGGTATTATCCCTTTCCTTCAGACTGAGTAGTCCATATATGACATAAACACATGCCACAGACATTCATTCCACTCAGCATATAATAAAATCATACACCATAACACCTTCAAATGATACCGCCCAGGAATAAATGCAGATTCTTTGTGAGCTTTACAAAAATTGTGTGTGTCTCTCAGAGTGTGCACATGTGTCTCTAAGTGTGCATGGATTCATTATCCTCACAGATAGAATGTGATGGATATGATAAATAAGCATTGTGTTTATTGGGGGCCATTAGAGCCTCCCAGGCCTAATTTCAGATATGTGTATGTTTGTGTCTGTGTGTTATAGTGGGACATACAGATAAAGACATGTAGGGACAGATTCAGCCACTAGGGTTATCTGTTTGCAGGGATTAAATGTCAGATGCAGAAATTGACTCTGGAGAATGAGAATAGATATTAGTACAGAGATTATCTTTGTCATGAAAGAGCAGAAACACATACATTCACATACATTATACCGCTGTGTTTTTCTGTGGCTAGGGAAGTAACATGAAATGAGGATGAAAATCCCACATAGCATATGATCTTGGCCCGAATGTGGCCTCAAGCTCTCACTGATGGCCTCATGTCGGCAATGGCATGCGTCCTGTCAGCCAAAGATTGGCCATGTGTGGCTGTGATGACACTGCATACGTGACGGCAAACAACATGAGGGCCGATTTAGTAGATTTTTTATATATACAAAAAATGGTTCCCTAGATTTAATTATTTCTTCTTAGAAATAAACACAATTGGTAATCAAAAAGCAAGACAGTTAATTGTTCTAATTGATAATCAAAAATCACCTGCATGACCAATGTTTGTATATAATTATGTTTTTTCTATCATATTTGTTAACTATTGAAAATGTGTAGGCTATTTTTGCCCTAGTTGTTTTGCAATATATTATTTTAAAAATATGTATGAAACACAATATAAAACACAACATATTTGATATTTATTAAAAATAGGTCAAGGTTGGTCAAGGTTACATTAAAAGAACAAATTTAAATTGAGCAGTAATGTCTGACAACAAACTTATTATAAATTGTGCTTCTTTAGGTCAGATAATGTAAAAAAATAAAAATAAAAAATAAAAAAATCTGACTGGTTCAGCTAAAGCGCATCGCATGACAGGCGATGTCTGAATCTAAAATGTGATTGGATCTATTACCTTTTAGGCGGCACTTTCTTTTCTACATCCTGACTGTTGGCTGTTCAAATTTAAACTGCTGTTGCACTGTGTATTCCCGCCAAATGTGAATCAAAACCACACAGGCATGTGTCCCTCTTTTTCTTCCATAAGTGCTGTGAGGTAAGCGATGTTTCTATGATAACACTGCATTGCAAAGTGATATTATCCTTGTGTCTTCTTGTAGGTTGTTATTTCTGTAGTCTAAGTAAATGAGGAACAAGACCACTTTCAGTGTTTTAACGCTATCACACAAGGCCTACCAAACAAATTAATTAGCTACTAATTTATTTGATATATAATGTAATCAATATGTAATAATAATGAAACAGTTATCAATTGTATTATTCAGATGTAGTCTGTACCCAACACTGACCATAAGCAGAGATTATTTAGCAGAGACGGGCTACTTCTATTAAAATGAATGGGAGAAATTGGAATACTCAACCAAGGAGCTCTAGCGCCCAATGGTCAACGAATGTAGAAAGGAAGTCCCGCTTTATAGTTAAAAGAGCCAATCACCTTTTAGATAGAGACAACGCCTGTCAATCAACTCTAGAACGCATATGCGCATTAGATATACAAGCTGGAAAAATTACGTGTTTTAGCGTGATATGAGATAAAGAAGCACAGTTTAATGGAATTCAGGGAAAATAGTCCAAGGCATTTCTTCTGGTAGAAAATTTAAAAAGCCTTTATAGTCAATTGGCTAGTCACATCAGGACATTACAAATGGTAAAAAAAAAAAAAAAAAAAACAGTGACTGCACGCTGATGCATTTCGATAAACAGCCTTCCTCAGAGTGTGTCAGGCACAAATGGGTCACAGGTGTAAATATAATCAACCAGTCAATGGGGCTGAGGAATTCCAAAATCTTAAAGGGGAAACACCTCATTAAATACCACAGCCTTATCAATAAAATACTGAATATATAAGACAATTAATTACATTTGTATACTGTTGCATGCACGTTTATATATACAAAAAAACAACACCTATCAAACTGTATTCATGTGTAAAACCCCATATTCATGCAGGCCAGCGCATACAAACTGCATAGAGGACCAACAATATATCATAGACCTAACACATCGCTATACCACACTCAAAATGCTCTGTAACAATTTGGAAACTCAGTTAGGGGAGTGGAATATTCTTACAAGAATGGAGTCAAATCTAGTTCTTTATTCAAACTCTTCATTTTTTAATGAAAAATCCAAAAGGCCTCTCATCATAAAAGTCTCTGTAATCTATCTCCTTTACAGATAGTTTCCCTTACTGTTTCCAAACAAATAATTTTTAATGTGGAGGGGTTAGATTTGTGTACAGATGCATAATGCAATGCCATAGGGTAATATTTGTTTCCTATACGGATTGCATTTTTATGATCCCACAGTCTATCTTGCAATCTACGCTTAGTTTGGCCCACATAAAAACAATGACAGGGGTATTCAAGCCTGTAGACAACGTGTACTCTTACAACTGATGAAGAATCTAATGGAAAAAAGATTTGTTAGTAAAGACATCCACAAAAGGCTTTGTCTGTGTAACATTCTCACAATGGTTACAATGTCCACATTTAAATATTCCATGTATTTGTCTGTCCAACCATGTATTTTTTTTTAATTGCAGGTAAATAGCTTCTCACAAGTCTGTTTTTAAAAGTTGGAGCTTTTTTATAGCTTACAATTGGAAGCTCCTGGAACAATTCATGTAGGTTTGGATCACTTTAGATAATTCCCCAGTTCTTGTTGATTATCCATTTAATATGTTGTGAGGCCATGCTATATTTAGTAACAAAATACGGGCGAGTATAAGTTTTTCTCCTGGGTTTCTTTTTAAGTAGATCATCTTGTGATAGGTATGTCACTTTATTTAAAGCCAAATCCACCACTTTTTTCTGGTATCCTCTGTTTCTAAAGTGATCATGTCTATGGCAAGATGTTCAAAGACCTGATACTGATCACATATCTGTCTTAGTCTTTGAAATTGTCTTAGAGGTATATTGTCCTTAAGATGTTTAGGGTGAAAACTCTTTGCATGCAAAATGTTATTACGATCTGTGCTTTTTCTAAAGAGTGAGGTATGAAGGCATCCATATTGGTCCTTATGAATGGTTAAATCTAAAAGGTAGATTTTTTCTGAGCTATATTCAAGGATCAGTTTGATATTGCTGTTTGTAGAATTCAAAAAAGCATGAAAATGTTGTAATTTGGTTTCACTTCCTTCAAAAATCATGCAAATGTCATCAATATACAGTACTGTGCAAAAGTCTTAGACACATAATATGTTTCACAAAGGCATTTGTCTTAAGATGGTTATTTACATCTTCAGTTTTAGTGTGTCAATAGGAAATATAAATGTTAGACTCACAAACATTACTTTTGCAAATAGAAAAGATTAGAATAGAAGAGCAGGGAGCCCTGCAACAGATGTCATGGCCCCCACAAAGCCCCCCCCCCCACTGAACATCGTGTCAGTCTGAGATTACATAAAGAGACAGAAGTAATTGAGACAGCCTAAATAGATAGAAGAACTGTGGCAAATTCTCCAAGAAGCTTGGAACGTCCTATCTGCCAACAACCAAGAAAAACTGTGTCCAGGTGTACCTAGGAGAACTGGTGCTGTTTTAAAGGCAAAGGTGGTCACACCGAATATTGATTTAGCTTTTTTATGTTTACTGGACTTTGTATGACATTAAGTGATAAATGAAAACTATTTATGTCATTATTTTTGAAGACATCCTCACTATGCAAAATTTTTCACAAGTGCCTAAAACTTTTGCACAGTACTGTTTCTGGTCCACCACTTTATGTTATTGTGGAAAGGATTAGCAACAGCATTGAAAACAAACTCCTCTTCCCAAAGGCCCAAAAACAGATTGCCGTAATTAGGGGCAAAGCAAGCTCCCATAGCAGTGCCCCATATCTGCTGAAAGAAGCTATCTTCAAACAAAAAAACATTATGTTTTAGTGTCCATTCCGTAAGTGTCAGAATGAAGTCTGTGGGAGGACTCTCTTCTATTGGCCTTGATCTTACATAGTGTCTCAATGCTCTAAGACCTTCATCATGGTTAATATCGGTATGCAATGCCTCGACATCCATAACTAACAAGTAAGATGCAGAATCAACAGTTCCATTAGATCCTTCATCAATTGTAAGAGTACATATGTTGTCCACAGGCTTGAATGCCCCTGTCATTGTTTTTATGTGGGCAGAACTAAGCGTAGATTGCAAGATAGACTGTGGGATCATAAAAATGCAATCCGTATAGGAAAGCAAACATCACACCATCTGTAAAAAAGCTGAAGATGAAAAGAAGATTGCTTCTACAACAGGATAATGATCCTAAACACACCTCAAAATCCACAATGGACTACCTCATGAGACGCAAGCTGAAGGTTTTGCCATGGCCCTCACAGTCCCCTTTTTAAATAAAGGAAACAAAGATTACACATTGCATTATGCATCTGTACACAACTCTAACCCCTCTACATTAAAAATTATTGGTTTGGAAAGAGTAAGGGAAACTATCAATAAGGGAGATATATTACAGAGACTTTTACAACGAAAGGCGTTTTGAATTTTCATTTAAAAGCCACTACTTTTCTGGGTTTGAATGAAGAACTAGATTTTAATCCCAGGAAAGGATTAAAATGTAGTTCTTCATAAGAATGTTCCTCTTCCCTAATTGAGTTTCCAAATCGTTACAGAGCGTTTTGAGTGTGGTATAGCGATGTGTTAGGTCTATGATATATTGTTGGTCCTCTATACACAGTTTGTATGTGCTGGCCTGCATGAATATGGGGTTTTACACATGAATACAGTTGTTGATAGGTGTTGTTTTTTGTATATATATAAACGTGCATGCAACAGTATACAAATGTAATTCATTGTCTTATATATTCAGTATTTTATTGATAAGGCTGTAGTATTTAATGAGGTGTTTCCCCTTTAAGATTTTAGAATTCCTCAGCCCCATTGACTGGTTGAATTTATTTACACCTGTGACCCATTTGTGTCTGACACACTCTGAAGAAGGCTTTTTGCCTTTTTACAGTCACTGTTTTGCCTTGGACTATTTTCCCTGAATTTCTATGATTGAAACCCAACCAAAGAGCACCTTCTGGGATCCTACCCAACGAGGTCCTTGCAGCAAGCAGCACTCCAAAATATATTTCTTCTGATCTTCTAAAGCACAATTTATTATTCATATATTATCAAATTTTATTGCTGATTTGAAATATGTTCTTTGATCGTAATCTTGATCAACTGTTTTTGAAATTTTGGCATTCCCCCATTCAAGTAGATAGGAGCTGCACTGGCATGACTGAAAATAGTCTCCCGAGAGCGTTCCAAAGATGTCTGACAGTGGACTGACTTGCTAGAAAGACTTTGCCATAAGTAACTTTATCTCACATCTCCAGTGATGTAATCTGTTCTAATTTACAGTGTGTTTTTTTTTTTTCAGTTGCTTATCTAATTTTTAGCCAGTTCTGATAATACAGCATGATTTAAAAAATAATAAGTGCAGAAATTTATATATGTTTTAATATCCATCTATGTAATTCACCAGCCAATACTGTGATTATAATGATTCATAATGATTAGTGTCTTAAAACAAAACATTTTAGTGATTTTGACTGTATATCTTTACATTTCCTTGCCTGCAGGGCTGTTTTTGGTGTCGATGAAAATTGCAGTTGAGACAAATTGACTTAGGTATGGAGAGTAATTGGACATCTAATGGCAAGAGCAACATGACAAGCATTAAACAAAATTTAATGTAATGTACAAATTAATGTATGTGTCCACCAAACAAAATAGATGTTTTCAAGGCAATAACAAATGAGGAAAAATCTGGAGAAGGATGGATCCCACACTGTGCTAGAATATTAACATCAGGTGAGTGTAATCTTGTAGATTCTGTTTATGTTGAGCGAACCAAGCGATATCTCCGTGTATTCATTAGTAAACATGTCATGTCCCACACATGAAGAATAATATTATTTTACCTTGACATATCATGAAGACTTACTGTATAATTTCACACGTTATGTCAGAGTTCTGTTAAGTTAATGAATCTGAAATGTTGCCTGTGGATATCAATGGACTGTATGGGGACCGTTCTTTTTTTTTTTTTTTTTTTTGAATAGATATGCAATTAGATAATTACAATGAAGAAAGGTTAAAACTACCAGAAGCTGTTAAACACACACAGACCCCAGGACTGATAGGGAGGATTCTCCAGTTAAAGTCAAACAAACAAGAATGTAAGTTTCCTTTATTTTTTCTGTGTGAGAAAATTTATGATATCCAACCAAAATTGTATAAAGTATTTCATTAGACCGAAGAACATACTTTTCCCTGGGGAAGATGATGAAATAATAAATGACTTCTCCAAATCTAATTCAAGTAAAATGTAAGTTTCTGTAGCTTGTATGGGTTAATTTTTTTGTAAACAATATAGAAACAATGATATTATATTTGCTTATCTCTCTCTCTCTCTCTCTGTATACAGATCACAAGAACTGCCTAGTGCACCAAACATTTTTACTCATTTGTTCCTCACTCCCAAGGGTATTTGTTCACCCCAAAGTCTGTCTTGGCAAAAACTAAGCCAAAAATAAAATAAAAAAATTTAGTTTTGTTTGTGTTTATGACTTTTCTTTTTTTTCACCCTATAAGCAATTAATGAAATGTCCACTACTTTTTCTGTACAGACCTGAAAACCTGCCTAGTGCACAAGATCTTACGCACATGGGTTCCTGACTTCCAAGGTGATTTCTTTGCTAAGAAGAAACCAAAGTCAAGGAAAGCATAAGTTTCAGTTGCTATGAGTACAGTGGCATGCAAAGGTTTGGGCACCCCTGATCAAAATTTCTGTTGCTGTGAATAGCTAAGCGAGCAAAAGATGGTCTGATTTCCAAAAGGCTTAAAGTTAAAGATGACGCATTTCTTTAATATTTTAAGCAATTTTACTTTTTTTATATTCATCTTTTATAGTTTCAAAATAACAAAAAAGGAAAAGGGCCCAAAGCAAAAGTTTGGGCACCCTGCATGGTCAGTACTTTTTAACACCCCCTGGAAAGTATCACAGCTTGTAAAAGCTTTTTGTAGCCAGCTAAGTGTCTTTCAATTTTTGTTCGGGGGATTTTTGCCCATTCTTCCTTGCAAAAGGCTTCTAGTTCTGTGAGATTTTTGGGCTGTCTTGCATGCACTGCTCTTTTGAGGTCTATCCACAGATTTTAGATGATGTTTAGGTCGGGGGACTGTGAGGGCCATGGCAAAACCTTCAGCTTGCGCCTCATGAGGTAGTCCATTGTGGATTTTGAGGTGTGTTTAGGATCATTATCCTGTTGTAGAAGCAATCTTCTTTTCATCTTCAGCTTTTTTTACAGATGGTGTGATGTTTGCTTTCAGAATTTGCTGGTATTTAATTTAATCCATTCTTTCCTCCACCAGTGAAATGTTCCCCTGTGCCACTGTCATCAACACAAAACCAAAGCACGATTGATCCACCCCCGTGCTTAACAGTTGGAAAGGTGTTCTTTTCATGAAATTCTGCACCCTTTTTTCTCCAAACATACCTTTGCTCATTGCAGCAAAAAAGTTATGTTTTAACTTCATCAGTCCACAGGACTTGTTTCCAAATTGCATCAGGCTTGTTTAGATGTTCATTTGCAAACTTCTGATGCTGAAATTTGTGGTGAGGATGCAGGAAAGGTTTTCTTCTCATGACTCTTCCATGAAGGTCATATTTGTGCAGGTGTTGCTGCACAGTACAACAGTGCACCCCTACTCCAGAGTCTGCTAAATCTTCCTTAAGGTCTTTTGCAGTCAAACAGAAGTTTTGATTTGCCTTTCTAGCAATCCTATGAGGAGTTCTCTCTGAAAGTTTTCTTGGTCTTCCAGACCTCAACATGAACTACACCGTTCCTGTTAACTGCCATTTCTTAATTACATTATGAACTGAGGAAACGGCTACCTGAAAACACTTTGCTATCTTCTTATAGCCTTCTCCTGCTTTGTGGGCATTAATTATTTTAATTTTCAGAGTGCTAGGCAGCTGCTTAGAGGAGCCCATGGCTGCTGATTGTTGGGACAAGATTTGAGGAGTCAGAGTATGTATAAAGCTTTGAAATTTGCATCACCTGGTCTTTCCAAATGATGATTGTGAACAAGCCATAGCCCTAACAAGCTAATTAAGGTCTGAGACCTTGGTAAAAGTTATGAGAGCTCAAATCTCTTGGGGTGCACAAACTTTTGCATGGTGCTCCTTTCCATTTTTTCACTCCAAAATTGTACAAAATACACTAATATTGCTTAAAATGTCGAAAATGTTTCATCTTTAACTTTACGCCTTTGAGATTAGTTCATCTTCTACTCACTTAACTATTCACAGCAACAGAAATTTTGACCAGGGGTGCCCAGACTTTTGCATGCCGCTGTATGTTTTATAATCATCACTTCATAAACTGTCAATTCGATTTCTCGCTCAGTGTGCGGACCAGAAGAACTGCCTAGTGGACAGCAGATTTTTCACTCCTCTCTTCCCAACTCTGTGGGATGTCACCACTGAGAAGAACGTCTTGGCAAAACCAAGGAAAACGTAAGAATTTGTTAATTTGCAATTATTCAACCTGTAAAGTGTTCTGACAGGTTTTGTTCCGTCTTTCCGCAAACCACTCCAGTCACATATTGGAGTGAATTAACATCAGATAATGTTGATTTGTCTGTCATTAACTCACGACTTGATTCTTCTGAATTTATTCAACAAAAAGATTGATTCATTGAGTGGCTTTTTGTAAAAAGAGTCTTTAAAGGCATAGTTCACCCAAAAATTCAAATTCTCTCATCATTTACATCCCAGATGTATATATTTTCTGTGACGAGACAGGAGAGGAATGAGGATCTAAATGCAGCCTTTAATAAAACAATTAAACCAGATAACTCGGAACATAAAACACAGGAACAAACACAGCATAATACAGATGAAGACTGAAAAAGAAACAAGGGAAAACAAGGGAACGAGGAACACCTGGGGAAACAATCAGGGAAAACCAGTCATGAAAAGAAACTACAAAATGACTACAAAACTAACAGGAAACTGGAACTAAACCAGACTTTCAACATAAGTTGATACAAACAACAGGGAATGTGACGGAGTCCACCTTTTAAGGAGCAGATTCCAGACGCTCCAAAAAACAAATTGTCCATGGGGTGTGGGGAAAAAACAGGTAGTTCAAGGGGGCACAAGGGGCTAGGGGAGTGGGGGCACAAGGCAAAGTCATGGAGGCTTGAAACCAAGACGGAGCCAGAAGGATGGAGAGCCAGTGTGACGCTGCAGGCTCGGAGGACCAAGTAGACCAGAGCAGATCTGGTGGATGTCCAGGAGACCAGGGAGACCAGAGCAGATCAGGCAGACAGCCAGGAGACCAGAGCAGATCAGGTGGACGGCCAGGAGACCAGAGCAGATCAGGTGGACGGCCAGGAGACCAGAGCAGATCAGGTGGACGGCCAGGAGACCAGAGCAGATCAGGTGGACGGCCAGGAGACCAGAGCAGATCAGGTGGACGGCCAGGAGACCAAGGAGATGACCTCAAGGTGGGGACTAGGTCAGGAGTCATGGGAGGCGGTCGCAGGGCCAAGACAGGCAGCGGAGTCACTGTAGGAGTCGTCTCTGGGGGAGCAGGCGGAGCCACTGGAGAAATAGTCTGTGGCGGAGTCGTGGAAGACTCTTGGGGTGGAGCCGTGGAAGATGGAGCCGTGGGAGGCTCAAGACAAAGAGTCTTGGATGAATGGAAATGACCTCCGTGGTCGTGGGCATGGGAGGAGACTCAGGAACGACCTCCGTGGTCATGGGAGAAGACTCGGGAATGGAAACTTCTCTTCTCTTCCTCCTCTGGATGGCCGAATTTGGCAACACTGACTCTGGGACAGGCAAGGCTGGCAACTCGTTGGCCGTGGCAGGCATGGGCACAGACAATTTTTGAGGTAGGGTCTTCATGGACCTATGCACCGACATCAGTGGCAGATCATACAACTTGGAGACAGGGGCCGTGGAAGGCTTCGAGACAGGGGCCGTGGAAGGCTTCGAGACAGGGGCCGTGGAAGGCTTCGAGACAGGGGCCGTGGAAGGCTTCGAGACAGGGGCCGTGGAAGGCTTCGAGACAGGGGCCGTGGAAGGCTTCGAGACAGGGGCCGTGGACGCAGGTTTTGGCCCGGGGTTCCCGCCATAATCCACTGTATAAGGGGAACCGCTAAGTTCCAGAGCCTTCTCCACATAATCGCCGAGCGTCCAGTGAGGATCAGCCGGAGGCATGAGTTCCCTCAGTGCACTATTCAGACCGGCCCAGAAGAAAACCATCAGAGAGCGGTCTAGATAGTGCACTACATTTGCTAGCTCTAAAAACTCACGGACGTGATCATCAACTGGACAGTCCCCTTGCTGAAGGAGCAAAATCCTGATGGCCGCTAGATCCATTTCTAGGTCAGTCTTTCTATGACGAGACAGGAGAGAAATGAGGATCTAAATGCAGCCTTTTTTTAATAAAACAAAATTAAACCAGGTAACTCAGAACATAATGAAACAAAACACAAGGAACAAAGAACAGCATAATACAGATGAAGACTGAAAAAAAAAAAAAACAGGGGAAAACAAGGGCTTAAATACACAAGGGAAAACAAGGGAACGAGGAACACCTGGGGAAACAATCAGGGGAAAACCAATCATGAAAAGAAACTAACAGGAAACAGGAACAGGGAACTAAACCAGAATTTCAACATAAAAGTCAATACAAACAACAGGGAATATGTGACATTTTCTTTCTTTCTGCTGAATACAAACAAAGATTTTTAGAAGAATATTTCTGCTCTGTAGTATATGTAATGCAAGTGAATGATGGCGAGAACCTTTGAAGGTATAAAAAGGACATAGAGGCAGCATAAAAGTATTCCATACGACTCCAGTGGTTAAATCCTCCTCTCGTTCAGTTGGCCAGCAGATCCTGATCTTTGCTTGTCCACTCAAGCCTGCTGAAGCACCCCTTAATAGTATCTAGCAAAGTCTGTGTTTGAATGAGTTATATACTGTATATTTATTAATTAATTTTGTGTCCTTAGCTGCTGTGAGGGAAAAAAACTTGCCTGACATGCAACACCACAGACCAGGAGATAATGTACAGAGATGAGTTACTTTTGAAATGTATTCAGAATACATGTTGTAAATGTAATTTGTAACATATTCCATTAGATTACTCAAGGTCAGTAACGTATTCTAAATACTTTGGATTACTTCTTCAGCACTGGTAGATTTTTTCACTTGTTATGACAATAAAAACTCTGCCAGTACAGTAAGACAAAATACAGATGTTAAAAATACATTCTTTGAAAAACCTAAATATCTTATGCAGTGATTTTATTGGTCCACAAAGCCCTGACCTCAATCTGATGAAATGGGAATGTGATGAAAGAAAGTGATCCTAGTAGTGATCCTAACTGACCTAAGACTTGGAATGTTTTCTATGATTAAATGTCGGGGATGGTGAAAAACTTTTGTATTTGGCTAAGGTGTATGTAAACGTCTGACTTCAACTGTATATTGCATTATGCAAGGCTGTACTTTTCCCCTCTGCAAAATGGAAAACATATGTCACAGTTATTCACTGTTCTGTTCTGTGGACTCTTATTTTGATATGGTTTTTGTTTCATCCTTAGTTTCCCCTGGACTACACTTCCCATAATGCACTGCCCTCATCACTGTTCCCAATCCTCCTCACCTGTTCTCCGTTCCCTCATCAGCACTTTTGTGTATAAATACCCTCCAGTTTTATTCATTCCTTGTCAGTTCTTGAAGTGTTTTGTCATGATGTTTAGCATTATACTTTGTTCCACTCCAGTGAGTTGCCTTGATTATGCCTTGTATTTGTTCCACTCCAGCCACTACTATTAAACGACTGAAAAAGTACTCCTGTGTCTCCTCTCTTCCCCTCCTTGAAGCAACGTTACAACATCGAATTAGTTGCATTTTACCTGTTTCAAGTGTTGATTTTATTTATTTTAGTTCAATTTAGTTGGTTTATTTTATTTTACTTTTAGTTAAGATCATTGGAAATGTTTTGTGTATGTGCACTGAAAAAAAAAAAAAACGCACGACATTAACAGTGTCATTTGTCAAAAGGACCAGATTTTTTTCTATACAAATATAAAACCTTTTCATGCAATAGTTGTTTTGTGGTTTATTTTACATATATATGATTTGGGTATATTGTGGCTGAGAAATTGGGTTAGATGAGGCTTGGGTGTGGCTCAGTTATGGGGTTTCTGGTTAAGGCTGGTGTTGATATGGTATACTTAATGCTAAGATTTGGTACTGATATTATACTTTTTCTGGCCCAGTGCAGGGCCGGTTATGGGCTACTGATTGGCTGAGATTTGGGCCAGTCATGGCCCATGCATGGCCCTTGTCTGAAGTTCTGGATCTGGGCCACTGCATGGCCGTCATTCATTGTTGTATGTGGGCTGAGGGAAAACAGATTGTGAACCGGAGCTGGGCCAGACAAAAAATGCTATGTGGATATGTTATCTGTCTGATTTTTAATGTGAGTCTATTTATCCCTGTCCTGCACTTTTCTTTATCCTGGCCCACCCTGGGGATGCAGTCTGGATGGTCGGCCCTCACCCGGCTGTCTGAAAGCATTAGTGCGGCTCTGCTGCTTTACGTCTGCCTTAGTTACTTTTTTCTAAATGACAGCCACCTGAGCTTGACCACAAAATCAAACACACACACACACCACTGCTTTGCTTCTTTAGCTGGACAAATGCCGCTCAAATGGCTCTTAAAATAATAACACATTTCATAGTTAAAATAATAATGTTTAATGTGTCTTTATTAAGGTGTCTTATGTTAAAGGAACAGTTGTTCCAAGCCAGCGTGATTTTATTTTTAAAATTTTTTTCACAAAAGGTGAAATTTTGAAGAATGTACTGGTCACTCTTTCCCATCCATTCAACTCTTGTGAAATTTTATTCAGTAACAATTATGATTTTGGTCTGTTTCTCACCTAAAACTATCGTAAGACTTAGAAAATAGTCATTTGGATCACTTTTATGGTGCTTTTGCATCATTTTCTGAAGCTTGAACGCTTCAGTCCTCATTCACTGTAAACTACATGCACATTTGGAACCAGTGGCACCTGCAGCTGTACGACTGTATACACTGTGCATACCATGAGTGCTCCGACTGACCTGAGAAATATTTACTCTCAGAATATTTCACCTATCATGAAATTTGTCCCATATTTCTCTTGGCTGTTTAAAAGAACTAACAATGCCCAATTTGCAAATGAATAATTCTTTTGAGTCGGTTCTTTTTAGTGAATTGGCCAAACGGGCTTGCAAAATGGTCTGAATCGATTCATGATTCAGTACAATTCGTTCAGAGTGCTCTCTCACTGAATCATTTGGAGTGGTTTCTCACACAGTAAGACAGTATCGGGATATTTACGAATACAGAGAACAAACAGCGCTGGATACAGTGGAAATTTACCTACAAAACACTGATACAAAAGGCTGTTTTTTTGAGAGGTAACTTTGAGAAACTTCAGCTAGTGCTGTGTCATGTGAACAAGGAGCTGTTCAAACTGAATGTGTTATTGTGTCTGCTCATGCTGTTTTTCAATCGTTTTCCATGTAAACATTCGCTAGATGGATGTCTTTTGACAACTGCGTCACTTTTCACTTTGTTTTTAGCATCTCTCACAGGAGCGCTGCATTTTTAGATGCTGTGTCAAGTTTAATAAACTTCTTCAACTGATCAAAACGCATCTCGAGACACCAGCGTTTGGTTCTATTCGTTGTGGTGTGTTTTGCTTTTTTAGCGCGAAAACGTGTCTGTCTGAACGGTTACTGGAAGAAATGCTTTAGCCAGTATTTACATGAATGCTACCCATACTCGAGAAAATAAATAAATGCTTATCTCAAAGTCACCAGAATTGAACACTTTGGTATTGTTTTTGTTTTGTTTGTTTTTTTGGTAAAAAAAAAATAAATAAAAAATAAAAATCTCACGGGGAGCATGATATAAGGTTTATTAGGCAGATTTAGAGGTCTGCAACCAGGTTCGGGTCAGTTTTTCAAGTAGGACTTTGGGTTCGGGTTTGTATAAATGAAAAAATAAACAGGCCTAATGAACTTGTTTCGCGCTCTCACTCACAGACACGTGTATGGACGAGTTAGGGGCCATTCACACCGAACTTGTTTTTGCGCACGTTTGTTCTGTTTTCCCATTGTTTAAACACATGCTGGGCGAATGTCTTTGACATTTGCACTGCGTCTCGCTTTTTCTTCAGCGTCTCAAGCAGGACCAGCACATTTTAAACACCATGTCAAGTTAAAAAGAAAGACACCTGCGCTCTGTTTCATTCTTTGCGCTGCATCTAGATTGTTTTTAGTGCAGTTGTCACAAAGATTCAACATTCTAAACAAGTTAAGGCTGCATAGAGGGGACTGTTACAGTGTTTCATATTATTCCAGATTGTTCTGCACCAAGTGACGTTTCATTAAATAAATGGTAAGTCAGTGCTTTTTTTCCCCCTTCTGCTCTAGTGTACTAAGGGGCTGCAGTGCCTTGTTAAAACGGTGTATGTTTACTGTTTCAGTACTATTAAGAATGTTACCTATATGCTTATATAAAATAGGCCTACAGCCTATTGTAACAGTACTTGCTAGGAGAAGAAATTAGATAGTAAGCGATTTCGGGTTCAGGCTTAAATTCTGACGGTCTCGGGTAAGGGCCGGGTTTCATTTTAAGGCCCGTGCAGACCTCTACAGCAGATTTCTGTGCATACCCTCAGATTAAATCCTGCAGGGGCCCATGTTTGGAACAACATGAGGGTGAGTAAAAAAATTAAAAACATGACTTAAGTTTTAATTTTTGAATGAACTCTTCCTATAAATCCCATTTCCACAGATGAGGCATTACACAAGACTGCTCTGATGTGTGTTGATTTGAAAGCCTGTTGATGATTTGTGTCTATACACAAAGTTTGTCAAAGCAGTCAGTCTGGATTTCTGTACTGCTCAATTCTGCCAGTCTGTATTTGGGCCTAAGTGTGTGTCTTCTCCCAGAGAGTGTGTCTGAGACTCATCCTGGATTTAGGGTGGCCACAATCATGATGAACATGGGAATGAGAGGAACAGAATCTGGATCATCCCTGAAGGCGGATGGGAAAACAAGATCAGTGTGGTGTCTAACAGCCCTGAGCTCAGCTTCAGTGAAGAGCAAAGTCTCAGAACTAGAGGGTGTTTCATGGAATTCTGTTCTGTTGCTCTGGTACAGAAAGAGTCTGTAAACAAGGTGTAGATTTATATTCTTCATGCATTTCCTGCTGAAAAGACCAGCTTAGATCAAACCTCAGACCAAACCTACCCACTTGTCAAATCCATCCTAATCCTTCAAAATCAATTCTGAGAGTGGTCATGACTGAAATCTGTTAACCTCAGGAAAGCTATGCTTTTTTCAGCAAGGTAATTGGTGAATAATGCCATGTAATTGTAAGGGGGTTCAGTGGAAAGGAGGAGGCGAGAACCGGCTTAATAATATAAATAATATTTTAATGAACAACTTAAACACAACACACAACCAAAAACACACAGTACAGCTGTCTGTAATTCTCTCTCTCTCGAACTGTCGTCCCCGGCCGCCTTTAACCCTTGCGCGCCCCATCAGGCTGATTGGGGACCATTCCGTGTGTCTCATTCCAGCCCGGCCCCGCCCTCCTCGGCTCTACAGTAATGAATGGGGTGTCACCCTACGTCTTGACTTGCCTGAATAGAAAAGTGTCAGCCCTGGAAAACCACATTCATCAGAGAATGTTTAGTGTTAGCTGTCTGTGTTTGACTTTCTGACCTTATACTCACACTCAAGAAGTTTTTGTGAGGGTGAAAAAACCCTGAACACAGAAATATAATTAACTTTCCCAAAAGGCTCACTCAGTAACAGGCCATTCTGGAATCTAGTCACAACCTTCACAAGTTGAGAGGGCAAGTCCAACAATGAAGAGAATGCCCAGAATGTGTCACCTTTGAGGGGTCACTGCTCAAATGGCCAAATGTGGTGGCTTCCTGTCTCACAGCGATGACCTTTTACAACACTGAAAACATTGCAAGCTAGAACATGCTTCAAATTGCGCTACAGTTAGACAAGGTCAGTGGTTTTACTACATAGTGTGTGCAGCAAAAAAGAGAATGCTGTTTCTTTACTACTAAATCTATTTATCCGTCTGAGAAGTTCCAAGCCTAATTTAGAATTCAGTTTAATTATGAATATTTGGAGGGCTCTAAAATCATCAATGAATCTTATCAAATAAGTCTTGCTTTCAGCAGCGGCCCATTAAGAGTTTGTGTTTTGATTTTGGTGCAAAGCTGAATATCTGCATAATAAAAAGCCTCTTGAAACTCAAGTGTAACTTAAAAGCACTGGCAGAAAGTCTTTGTTTTATTTTCTGCATATTTGGGAGCTGATTAAAAAGGTTGCATATTTTAGTAAATTGTGTGCTGATGAGAGGGAGAGAAGGGGAAGAAAAAGCCCAGATGCGAGTGCAGTCACACCTCAAATGAGGCACATGAGCCACAGGATATGGAATAATGCACAATATGAAACAAATGTTGGAGAAAAAGAGAAACAGACAGACAGATGAAGTAAGCAACAAAAATGACAGAAAAGAGGTACAGGAAGAAATAGAGAAAGAGTGAGAGCACAAGACAAGGGAAATGCCTGTTCAGTAGGGATGAGGCTTGACACTTTGACAGTAGTAATTGAACTGAAGATGTCTCTTCAAAACTCCAAGCTAAAAGTCCAACACAATTACAATTGTTCAGATCACAGCATCCTCTGATCAATGTGCCTCTCTCTCTCCGTTGCCTTTATTCTCTTCTGGCACCAATTAAAACTGGGGAGAGAGCATGGAAGTGTGTTACATGCTTTTTTTTTTTTTTTTTTTTTTAAAAAAAAAAAAAAAGGTTGGGGTGGAGGCTTTCCTCTTAGAATTTAACAAACAAAACAATGAGAATTTAGGTGTACAGTTGACAACTCCCATAGTTATCAGATTTGTCTGTTTTGTAATTTTTTTGTTGTTGATCATAATCAGATTGTAAATATCCCTTGCTGTAAGGGATAATGAAGAGTCAGTCAGCCGTTGTACAATATATTGCTAATTACAAGTCTTTTTCACAAATAGATGAATAAATCAATAGACATAAATAATTTTGTTATATAAAATGAGACTGCAGAATTACATGAGAGACATGAAACAAAAGGTATTTGGTTGCCTAGGACGATGGTCAATTATACAGTGGTCATTATACAAAATAAATAAATAAATACATAAATTCATGCAGAATGCCATGATTGAGCATTCAGAATTACGTATTCCTGAGAGCCATGTAATAGAGCACAACAGACGGGTTCCAGGATTTAACAATCCCATGAATTTTCTCTAAATATAAATTTAGTTTAAATGATAATAAACTTTTAAAGACACACCTGTTAGCTACTAGGTTGTTAATCGAAGGTATATGCTTCTACTGAAGTCTTCAGACTGCAATATTTAAGTTTATTTCTTGTCTTTAATAGCGTAATTCTTAGTAAATAACTACCTGTGAATCCTGAGGAGAGAGATACACCAATCAGAGAATCGCAGCCAACATAGTGTGGCAAATGAGACCAAGAGTGATGGCCCTCTTCCATGAAGACACAATTCACTGTCTGATATGTTTAAATATATAGGAATATTTTGCAATAGAATTTAAATATTTCGTTTTTAAACTAATAATCAATGGTCTATAGTCACTTTAAGTCAATAGTTTTATATTTTTCCATAGTTTTTTGTTCAATTGCATAATTCATAATGCTTCATGGGATTGTAGTTCATGCCCTGAAAGACTTATTCTATAAGTAATATACACAGAGATGGTTGGTTGGAGCTGGTTGGTTTGGTTCATGGCTATTTATTTTATAAAGGGTTTTATGAAATCCAAACAAAGAGAGGGAAAAAAATTATAATAACAGGAAAAATACTTCTGGAGTAAAGACATAGATCCGCACACTGTTGGTGTTTCGATACAAGTTATCTGCTTGCTTAGTTTAATAAAAGCCTTAAGTACCATGCCATATGCTCTAAAGATATTATGTCATGTTAGCCCTAAGGGTGTAAACATAATAAATTATGACATACTGTATTATTAATATGTTTGATTACATTCCCTGGATTATTATGCAATTTGTAGTAGGCTTTTGCTTTAATATCGTCAAGAATAAAGTCATTCCAGTCCAATCCTCGTGGATGTAAAGGCTTACTGTTAGGCTAAAAAATATGAGAAAACCAGTTATTAATCTGATGAAAGAAACTGTTATATCAGTTATATCATAATATGTATTTTGGCATTACATTTACTAAAGTACAACATTATAATACAGTAACAAAATAATACATAACAAAGAGGACGAGTTATTATTTTCTACATTTAGAGAACACATATTTTGAAAAGTGCCATTGTTTGTCCCAAGTGCCTGTTAAAAAATAAATAAAAATACCCAACCCAACCCCCATAAAAAAATTAAAATAATAAAATAATAATAATAAAAAAAATGTAGCTGAAACCAATTCATTTGTTTAAAAATTTTGTCCTCAAGGCAAACTTTCAACAACTGACAATTTGTTTACCAGATACGATTTCACAGTAGTTTTTTAAACATACTTATGACACTATGTTCTCTTGATTGTTTTATTATTATTATTATTATTATGAGTTAACTCATTTTAAAAAGTTGGAAGTAATAGCATAACATTGCTATGGCCTTCATTGTAATACTTACTGACACTGGATACGTTTTAATTGTTCTTTTTATATAATTGTATGTGAATTGTAAGTATTTTCCAATAAAAACTGTTAGTGTAATCTCGTTATTTCATAGATAATGACCAGAAATTATTATTATTATTATTATTATTATTATTTTCTTCTTCTTCTTATGTGTTTTGGTCAATATTTCAGTTGCTGAGTGAAGTTATGGCTAAAGTTTATATCACTTTGGTGTGTTCCACGGTGCTTCTTCACTGACATTTCCCCAGTGAGCCTTTATGTGTAACTGACTATCACACTGCTTAGCAGGCATGACTAAATAGGTTCAATTTTGCATGCTAACCATAGAAACCGGAGAGTAAAGTAGCATGAAGTTTGTCCGACTAAAATAATGAACAAGGATCACCATGCTAACTGCTAGGCTAACTGTATGCCTGTGTGTGTGTGTGTGTGTGTGTGTGTGTGTGTGTGTGTGTGTGTGTGTGTGTGTGTGTGTGTGTGTGTGTGTGTGTTGGCAGGTTTAAGTGGTTTACGAGCGCATTTTTTTTAGGCTACAAACTGGTTATTACAAGGGTATTATGCTATAAATGTGGTTTATGAGGACATTTCTAGTGTCCCCATAATTCAAATCACTTAAACATACTAAACAATGTTTTATTGAAAATGTAAAAATGCAGAAATTTTTTTGTGAGGGTTAGGTTTAGGGGTAGGGTTAGGGTTAGAGGATAGAATCTATAGTTTGTACAGTATAAAAATCATTACGTCTATGGAGAGTCCTCATGATAGCTGCAACAACCTATGTGTGTGTGTGTGGGGGGGGGGGGGTGCAAATACAATGACCTGAGGGCTCCACTCATCGGTCAGTCAGATGCATGTGAGTCAGGGCCTTTTTAATAATGGAAAGAAGGCCTTAAGAGCCATGGAAATGCCGTGTTTTAATGGCAGAACTCTTTTTGGTTGATTTGGCCCTGGGTTCTCTGGGCATGAGCAAAATCATGTGAAATCCATTTAAGAGCTGGACAGAAGTGGCGCTCAAGAGGACGTTCTGAGTGCTAAGCCACACACACACACACTCACTCACTCCAAACCCCTTCGTCCAGGTCCCAGGCTTTACATACAAACAATCTTTTCTCAAAAAAGCTATTTATTTATTTATATGGTGAACCCTTTGAGGCACCACTGACCTTAAAACTGACCAACACTCTCTGTTGGTCACATTATTAATACAGTCATTCTTCTTAAAATGCCCAGTACTTTTGTGTGGGGACACACAAAAGTCTTAGGCACATAATGTTTTTCACCAAAACATTTGTCTCAAAACTTTAAAATTTGTCTTATTTTATATATTCTGCTTTTAGTGTATCAGTATCAATTTTAGATCCCAACATTCACTTTGCAAGTACAATTAAATAGAAGAACAATGAGTCCTACAAGAGATGGTATGCCCGGATCAGAACCCAGATCTCAACATCATTGAGTCAGTCTGGGATTACAGTAGGAGACAGGAGCAACTGAGACAGCCTACATACACAGAAGAACTGTGGCACATTTTTCAAGAAGCTTGGAACATCCTATCTGCCAACAACCAAGAAAAACTGTGTCCAGGTGAACCTAGGAGAATTAGTGCTGTTTTGTTTTGAAGGCAAAGGTTGTCACACCAAAAATTTATGTAGCGTTTTTTTTTTTTACTGCACTTTGTATGACGTTAATTGATAAATAAACTATTTATGGCATTTATATATATATATATATATATATATATATATATATATATATATATATATATATATATATATATATATATATATATCCTCAATATGCAACATCACAAGTGCCTAAAACCTTTGCACATAAGAGTTATGCAAGTTATTCAAAATATAAAGAACCACAATGCCGAAAAGTTGGCCATTTTGTGGGATAATCTGGTCCATTGTGCTTTTTCAAGTCACTTTTGCAACTTTATATTAACAGTAAATGTTCTGTGATCAGAGAGGCAAACCTTGACAGACTGATGAAAGGAGAGAACACGTCTAGACTAATTCAAGCTTTTCTGTTTCCATCTTTCATTCTCTTCTTTCTTCTTTCTGTTTTTTTCTGATCTGAGCATGAGTAGGAGTGTTCCCCTGAGTGTGTGTGCAAGTGTGTGTGTAAATGCACGCACTGAGGGTCTGGGCTCTGCGGGGGTGTTAAAGTGGGGCACCCTCCAACCTTGCTCCACATCCCTATGGCGAGTGAGCTGTCAAGAAGAGTTGGGGGAGTGATGTGTTGCCCCATCACCTCTTCATCCCCTCTAGCGCCAACAGTGTCTCAAGACCTCATCTTTACTTCCTTCTCTCCCTCCTTGGGCTGTAGTGTCTGTTTGGCTGTTTGTCTGCATACAGATGCTTCATGCCCACACAAAGCACCAGGCAAACGGCATTCTAGGGGATTTACAAGCTTTGAAATCAGCTGTCAAACCGTCACTGTGAAACAAGAAGCCGTGGAAAAAAATGTGCCAAGAGTGTCACCCAGGTCTCCCAAGATAAGAATTCACTCAAGGCAGAAGGGAGATGAATTCGGGACCAGCAAAACTTTGACAAGGAAGCGTGTAAAAATATATGGTTGTACTGTTTGTGTGTGACTAGAACATCAGCATTCCATTCTCCACAGCCCTTCTACAATGCAGGACAGTTTTCCCCAAGGAATGTATAATGTGCATAAACAGAGCGCCAAACATGACAGGATATGATCCTAACAGGCTCAAATGTGCACAGTTTCAAGTAGTTTCAGTGGCATGACCATGTGGCCAATGGGAACACAGACTGGTTGGGAATATGTGGTCAACTTTGTGAATTTAACATCAGGATTGTAAAGATTCATTGAGGACTTCTAAATTTGTTGGCTTGTATGCATCAAATTAAGCATTTCACTGCATTGGAAAGGTCAACCCAATGAAAGAGCGAAACCAAGATTCAGAGTCTTGCATCATATAGCTATACATTACAGTGGAAATGTTCTGCCTTTTATGCATGCATTCATCCTAGCTGTATATTTCTATTTCCTCTGCTTAAAAGACAAGCTTAGATCGGCATGAATCGGTCTAGGCCGGTTTATGCTGTTAGGTCAGGTGGAGCAGCAATATTTAGCTGGTGAGATGTGCATAGCCTTTCTGGTGAAGCTGGTTGACAATGGAAGTCTTGCTGGTTGACCAACCAACATGATCACATATCTCACATCAGACATTTTTGCATCAATTCAAATGTGTAAATAGTAGCTCTTCCTGTGTCACAACTGACAGCGCTGATAGCACAATACATGAGCAGCCTCAGAGACACGGGTTCTGGTCCCATGGAAGCAGTCATCTTCACATTCAATTATGAGTGCGATTCAGAGGTTGCATTTTCCCTCTAAAATATTTTTTTTTACTCCACTGATGGTTAAGTTTGTGGTTGGGGTTTTTGGAAGGGGCATATGATTAGTAACATATGCATTCCTCCTCACTGCATCTTATCATTTACCACTAAAAACAACTCAATTTAAAACTTGCTTTTGCTGCCCCTCTGTGAACATTTCACCCGGAAACTGGAGCTCACACATACCCATACAATCAACAACACTTCTAGCTTCGGCCACTGAGGGCAGTGGGAAAAAATTCAGTAAGAACAGACCAATTTCAGCTGAAGAACTTTCAAAAGGGTTTGTATGTTAAATAGAGGTACAGGCCATCCTTTTGCAATAATGGATTAAAGGGATGATTCACCCAAACATTTAATTTCTCTCATTTACTCACCCTCATGCCATTCCAGATGTGTACAGCAAAAAGTCCAGTGTTGAATTAACTCCCACAGAGTTGATTTCAACACTTTTTCAGGATTTATATAGCTCCACACTCTATAGAGTTAAATTAACACTTTCAAAATAGTTAAACATTTAACACTATGCCAGAGTTCCTTCTTTAATTCGCAAAACAGAGTTAAGGTAACACTAAGGGATTAGACAAATAACACTGCTCTGAGTTAAAAAAAATTTACTATTTGGGTAGTGTTAGATTTCTTCTATAACGCAGTTTTCTCTGTGGCTGCACATTATTCTTGTGTCTGATGTTCAGCTTCTTTATCTCAACCCTAGTCATGCTGCAGTTTGGAGGAGCATCTCTGCCACCAGCAGGATCAGCAGCCATACCTCCTCACTGCTGGGCATCAGAAGAACAAGTTTGACAGCTTCTACATCACTATGGATAAGCATCTCATCCCATTCTAGGCAAACCTCTTCCTCTGGGAATTTGATGAACTTTTCAAAGCACATTTTGTGTTCAATTTGTCTTATGATGGTGCATTCAAAGCATGATATTCAAAGCTCATACAACGTTTCAGATGAAAGTTTGTACATTATACCTTTGTAAGGCTGGCACCAGGATGTCTACACACAAAAGGCACCATTTCCGGTAAAAGTCAAAGAACTCTGCGAGAATCAACATCATAGAACTCTCTCACAAAAGCTGAAATCTACACCTGAATATCACCACATGTGATAAATTGCAAATCGCCTTTGCATTGTTTTATAAAGCTGAAATTTTCACCTGAATATCACCACAGTGTGATAAATTGCAATTCACCTTGCTGCCCCCTCTTCTCTCTCCCCCTTCTCCCCTTCAACAGCTCAGGACCAATACAAAGACACAAGATTTATATGTAAAAATATAACAATTACCATGAAAACAAAGAATGCAACTGTATGTGTTTGACATCATTTAAGAGGTCTCTGTGTGACTGGTATAGTGGTCTCTTTCCCATGTTGATAAAACTAATGGTAACAAAGTTATAAGGTCTTTGCCAAATACTGCATAATTCTGGAGGTCTATCCCCCTCCTTGGCCTACAATTTAAATGATCTCCTGTATGTTAACAAGGTTAAACCCCAGGAAGTCAAGAACCCATTCACCCCCAAATTCTCACTGTTCAAAGGATAATACCATTTGGTACACAATGTTTATTCTGTCTGGGTATTTAAGGAAAGTTGGCAAGAAGCTTGGGGAATCTGTAAGCAGATCTCCCATGCTGTACCGCTGCATGTAGTTTATATTTGTCGGGTAATCTGTAAGCCAGATCTCCCATGCCTTGCTGTTGCATGTAGCTTTCCAAGTGTCAGGTATGTCTCTAGATTCTTATCATAATTTTAGTAATGCTTGTTTATTCTGATCATGTGAAATTGGCTTTGATTTGAATTTCTGCAACACTGTTTTATATCCTACCTGACAAATAAATTGTTATTATTTGATTTATTCTGAATTCCTCCGAAATCATTTATATCATTACTGGAGCTTTAATATAGGAGGAAGCCATTTAAAGACTCTCAGTTTGAATTTCATTAGAAACCACTCAGGACGACCAGGTAGGACAACCAGCTAGGACTTAAATTTCATTAGACCAGGGTAGACCATACTGGGGCTTTAATATAGGAGAAACCACTCAGGACAACCAGGTAGAACAACCACCTAGGACAACCGGGTAAGAGAAAGCCATTTAAAGACTCTCAGTCACTGCTCACCACCCGTCTTAGCAAGTTGTATGTACGTGACTAAGCGGCAATATCGTCTGGTTAGGAGACAAGCCAAACCAGACGATATTAGTTAACCCTACAACCGCTGACTAAGAACGGAACTGGCTATCCATTTTCGGGAGGTTTACGTAATTTAATAACAGCCGGCGTAAGACTCCAAAGATCGAAAGGACAATGAATAGAAGAGGATTTAGAGTAATCAATAACCTAAAAATGTTAAATAAAAGAATGATCAGAAATTAATTAGAGCTTAAATATAAATTAGAGGTCAACTTAAAATTGGAGTCAGATTAATATAAAATTGGAGTCAGATAAAATGAATAACGGAATCAATTTGTAAAGTGTAAATTAACAATAATTGCTTTACTTCAGCACTCAGAAAAGACAGAACAATGCTGAGACCTTCAAGGGGCCATTCTATTGGAAACCAACAACAGAACAAATAGTTTGTTTTTTTTACACCTTCATTCACAACGTTTTAATTCAACTGTATGAATGACTGCAAGGGTGAAAAGGCAAAAATAAAATGTTATTTTTGAAAATTATTTTGTTTATTGGAATTCTTATAATTAATTAAAAAAAACAAACAAAAAAAAAACAGTGTAGATAGTTTGACACTTTAGGGAGTGGAATATTCAAACATCTTCTCACTGGCTAGTGCAAGATGGCCTATGAAGACTTCAGTTTCATCCACATTTTAACAACCCTCAATTTACACATGTGGCTAAGAAGGTGACATGACAAATTATTATAATCACCTTAATAATATAATTACCTTATGAAAGACTACAAGTCTCTTGTAGTCACATGCACTAATCTTTGGAGGCTTCAGTCCCCCTGGTGTTGGTGGAAGAGATGTATCAGCAACAACAGGGAGGCCATTTCTTGGTCGTAGACTGAGGACAAGAGTCACAAGAATTAACTGAATACCTTGAATGAGAACAGGGATGCATTATGAGATAGTTTTAAAAATTAATTCATCTATTGTTCATATTTATGCCAAAAATCAGATCAACTTTCAGAGATACACAGAATAAACAAATTCAGTCTACTAAAAGACTATCTCACAGGTGCTTTCATTTCCTAATTTTAATCATATAGTCATGAAAATAATGAATGAAGCAACTGTAACGGCAATTATAGCAAATGCTTTAAAACAAGTAAAACAAATACAACTCACTTGTTGCCTCATCAAGATCACTTCCTGGGGGACTTTCTGCTGACTGCACCAAGTGACGCAACTCTGGTGTTGAAGTGAGCCACTTAGCCTCTTTTATGACATTTGGCTTGAAGAACACATCCCATTTCTGAAGCAGCCAGAAGGATGTCTCTTCACCAAACAGGAGAGTGAAATCTTGATCCACCTTTAAAAAAAGAGAAGATATTATACTACTACTACAGGAAATACATTCAAATTTCAAGCCATTCTAAATGTCTCATTCCAAACTTACCAATCCTTTAGTATCCAGGAATTTTGGGAAGGTGGAGAGAATATAAACACTTATGCCTGGGTCATTAACAAGCTTCTGACAGTGCTGAAAGGTCTCTCTCATCTTCTGGAAAAGCAGGGAATTGTCTGTGGTATGGTTGAGCAAAGACAGGCCTCTAGGCAAGCATCCCCATCAAGCTGCCTTTCAACATTAACAGTCCTTTGGAAATTTGGGCCTCCTGGAGAAAAGTCAATAGAGCCATTTGGTGGCAGTGTAGGTCTTTGACGAATCTTCCTTTGGACTGTTTTCAGATGTCAAGAAATGTATCTGTGCTGCTTGCAGCATCCTAAAAAGTGTTCCTAAAAAAAAAAAAATAAAAATAAAAAAAAAACATTAAATGCGTTGTGATACTCGGCTCATAAGAAATAATTAAATGTATTCAAATGTCAGTGTCATGCACATGGCTTTGTGTCACAACATGCCAAGTATGACATGAAAGTGTCATGCAAATAATAATAATGACTATTACATAGCCTTTCTTGGAATAAGGATCCTTCAGGGAAGTGAACAGCATCACTATCCCAAGAGCATACTCTTCTCTGATTGCTTTATTGGGAAGGTGCCTGAGAGGAGATATTAAATTAGTAATCTAAATTTATGCAATGGCCATGCAGTTATTTGGCACAAATAAAAATAATATTTATTATCACCTATACAATTAGCTAATCACCTGTACAAATTTGCTGCTCAGTCCTGGCAACAAACAAGTCTTTGTAAAGCATATCTTTTTTGTATATGTTTCATTGTACATACTGCAGTTCACAGCATCAATTTATAATTGTTTCAGTAAGTTTGACTTAATTGCACTTACCGTGTAGAATCGCATGAGAGGAGGAAAATGGTGCCGACTTGTCTCCTTGTCTCCAACCGAAAGAGTGAAACGTGTGGGCGGAGCTTAATTACATCTCTGTAGAGTTGGGCTAACACTGATGTGATCAACTCTGTCAAATAACTCCAACACTGAACACCATTTAAATCATAATGTGTTAAATTTACTCTTTGGGAGTGGAAATCAACTCGGAAATGTTTAACCCTGAAATTTCAACACTCCAATTTTTGCTGTGATGACTTTCTTTTTTCTTCTGAACAAAAACAAATAGTTTTAGAAGAATATCTTGGCTTTGTAGGTCAATAAAATGCAAGTGAATGGTGGCCAGAACTTTGAAAGTCCAAAACGCATATAAAGGCAGCATAAAAATAATGCATTCAACTCCAGTCGTTAAATACATATCTTCAGAAGCGATACAATAGGTGTGGGTGAGAAACATAAATCGCAAGTGATCCTCCCTATGCCCAATACACTCTCCGAAGTGCAGAGCCCTTGAAGTGTGTACTCTGAAGGAAACATGGCATAACAGTCTTGTGGAAGGGCCCTGCAAGAATTATTTTTTTTCACTTTCATTTTGAACGAGCTTTCGAGCGGCGTCCCTTCCCGCAGCAGTACCCTTCAAGGAAGCAAAAAATGCAGTTTTGAATTCGCCCCGGAGCACTGAAGTGCCATTACCTCAGACGAGTAACAAGTCAGATAAAAAGTCCACTCCATGTATTGTGTTGTAAGTTCATCAAAAGAATAATACTCGATTGCTACCGCATTTCCCACATTGCGCAACTGTAGACAGATTTATTATTTATAATGGAAGCTGTCGCGTCACTTTCAGTGATAGAAATTAGGATCTGTCTGGTTCAGCAAAAGCCAGTTTGGTTTTGTTGTTACTAATAAGCCATTAGACTAATCACTTCAGAAAAATAACATTAGCCTACCATTTTTTGGAAAAAGAGAAAGTGAAATGAGTGATGAGACAAAAAAATAAATAAAAATAAGAGCCCTATAACAAAATATTACACTTACCAAGGTAAGGGAACCTAGGTGGTTCGTGTATCTAAGGTGTCCCCCTAACCCACTATTTGTCCCTTACCCTCTAAATACCATTTTGGCAAATCCCACAAGCAATTTATTCCATTCATTTCTATAGGTGTTTCGTGGACACCCCTCAGAAAGCTTCAAATGACTCCAATTTGAAATCTATAGCTTCTCAGGGGCCCTTTAGACAGTTTGAAAAGTTTGAAGTCTGAATGAGTTTGTTAAGTGCTTAATTGGCTGACTTGTGAATGAAAAGTGACAGTTATTTTTCTATAATATTTTTCTTGATTTTTTTTTATATGTTGTTTCCAAGGGCCCTACGATGAAACTTTCAAAGTCCCCAGATCTTAGCACCAAAGTTAAGGTTACACAGGAAGTGCCCACTTGCAATCTATTTCAAGGCCACCAAATAGGTGCTCTGTGGACAGTCATTTTTCATGCAAAATCAACATTTTCAAGACTTGTGGGTTATGTAAATATGTTCAATTGGAAGCCCTGTGCGCCGTGCATGTGGTTTAATCCCAACACTCATCCTAATAACTATAAATAATCTGATGAATGTACTGGTGCATTTAGGCCTCTTAGGCAGTCTGTCTCATAGGCTTATATGACAGGCAGAGAGATATATTGAAAATAATGAAAAATACTGTTTTGCATCCTAGGCCTTAGTCCTCTTAGTGTGTCGATAAGGAGCACTCGAAATGTCAGCATGTGAAATCTGTAGGACCTCAAGGAGCAATGCTACAGTACATCCCACAAGCAATATATTCCATTCATTTGTATAGGTCTTTTGTGGACGCCCCTCAGAAAGCTCCAAATGACTCCAATTTGAAATCTATAACTCCTCAGGGGCCCTTAGTTAGTTAGAGTATGAAATCTGAATGACTTAGTTAAGTGCTTAATTGGCTGACTTGTGAATGAAAAGTGACAGTTATTTTTCAATAATATTATTCTTGATTTTTTTTAAAGTACTTCCCAAACTCTGAGGGACACGACTTTTTAATATGTTGTTTGTAAGGGCACTACAATGAAGCATTTGAAGCCCCCAAGTCTTAGTACCAAATTTAAGGCTGTCCAAGAAACATCTATGGAATTGTATTGGTTTAATGGGCAACTTTCTTAAACTCTAAAAAAAAATACTTGTATTTTTTTTCTAGAGCATCGTGCTCTCGAGATTGTTTTTTTTTTTTTTTTTTTTTTTGGGATATCAGGCTACCACCATGTGAAATTTGGGGGCTGCGGGACCTTTCTAGAAAAGTCCCACCTGCAATTTATTCCATTCATTTTTGGTAAGTGGTTGGTAGATGTGATTAGAAAGGTCCAAACACCCCGAAAATGACATATGCATCTCAATAGGGTTCTCTTAGGCCGTGTCCAGAGTTCCGTGACCCTTTTACTTTTTTTACACTTAATTGGCACAATTAGGGATGTCGTCCACAGACACTTTATGAAAACTGCATTGGTTTAATGGGCGAGTGGGACGTCTGGAAAAGAGGGTTCAAAAGTTTGAAATTTGAGATCCTCGACCGTCAGGGGCCCCCAAATCAGGTTCTAGAATTTGGAGGTCATAGGTGCTTGCTAAGTTTTAAAGTCTCTGATGAATATACTGCTGCGCATGGGCCTACGGCACAGGCTGTCTCATTGATTCCTATGACAAGCAGGGAGATCTATTGAAAATAATGAGAAATACTTTTCTGCGTCCTAGGCCTTAGTCCTTTTAATATGGTGTTGAGGTGTTGACCATGTCACCATGTGAAATTTGGGGTCTGTCAGACCTCTGGGCATGCTGCCAGGGCGCATCCCCTGAGCAATTTATTCCATTAATTTCTATAGGTGTTTCATGGACACCCCTCAGAAAGCTCCAAATGACTCCAATTTGAAATATATAGCTTCTCAGGAGTGTCTTAGACAGTGTGCAAAGTTTAAAGTCTGAATGAATTCATTAAGTGCTTAATTAGCTGACTTGTGCACCTAAAATGACAGTTATTTTTCCAGAATATTTTTCTTGATTTTTTTTTTTTTAAGTATTTCCCAATCAGTGAGAGACACAGATTTTTAGTACGTTGTTTATGAGGGCCCAAAGATGAAGTATTCAAAGCCCCTAGGTCTTAGCATCAAATTTACGGTTATTTTCACCAGGTCACATAGGAAGTACCCACGTGCAATCTATTTCAAGGCTGCCAAATAGGTGGTCCGTGGACAGTCATTTTTTTGCTAATTATAAGTTTTTTTAAAGTTAGAAGTTACATAAATGCATTTATAGGAACACCCTGAGTGCTATATAGGGTGTTTGATCGATAATATTACATGCAAATAGCAAGAAAAGACAAACATGATTGTCCACAGTCCCTCTTTTTGCTGCACTTCAAATAAATTGCACGTGGACACTTAGTCATGCAGGAAGTGCCCACGTACAGTTTCACATATTTTAATGGTGGCAAATACATGGTTCGTGGACAATCATTTTAAAGCAAATTATACATTATTATGAGTTGTAAATTGCATAAATGGGTTTCATTGAGTATATTGAGTGATATAATTGATGTTTGATGATATTATATGCAAATGGGAAGAAAAGCCATAAACATGATTGTCCACAGACCACCTAATACACTACAAATAAATTGCACATGGGCACTTCCTGTCTTTTTGCTAAGTCATGCAGGAAGTGCCCACTTACAATTTATTTTAATTGTGGCAAAAACATGGTTCGTGGAGTCATTTTTTTTTAGCTAATAATACTTTTTAAAAAGTTGTAAATTACATGCATGCATTTTTAGGAGTGTCCTGAGTGTCATACATGATGTTTTATAGATAATATTACATGCAAATGGCAAGAAAAGCCATAAACATGATTGTCCACAGACCACCTATTTGTTGCACTACAAATAAATTGTACGTGGGCACTTCCTGTCTTTTTGCTTAGTCATGCAGTAAGTGCCCACGTACAATTTATTTTAATGGTGGCAAATACATGGTTCGTGGACAGTCATTTTTTAAGCTAATTACACTTTTTAAAAAGTTGTAAGTTACATACATGCATTTATAGGAGTGTCCTGAGTGCCATACATTTATGTTTGATTAATAATATTTAATTTGAAAGCTAATAAATTCATATAAATAAAAAGTGTGGCAATTTTTCCTCAAATACTTTTAAGTCCAAAAGGAAGGTCCCATCTGCAGCTTATTTAATGGATGCAAATACATGGTTCATGGATAGTCAATTTTTAAGCATATTATACACATTTATGAGTTATAAATTGCATAGATATGTTACATTTAGTATGTTGAGTCCTCAACAGGTGGTTTCACATACAAATACTAGTAAATGTCCTAAAATATGATTGTCCACAGGCCACCTATTTGTTGCCCATATTGTATCTGGGATGTTCAATACGTGACAAGATCCATGATCAATTTATGAATTAAAAATCACATTTAGGTGACCCTATAATGCCCCCTGAACAACATACACCCTTCAAAACCTGAACATTTTATTGTCCATGACAACCTAAAATTTTTAATAGGATAAATTTGTATGTGGGATCTCCATAACTCCAGACTGGGACAACTTAGACACTTCATCTCAGTCTCCTCTATCTATGGTGTGAATTTTGAGAGGATCAGAGAAAGTCAAAAATTTCGTATGAAAAAACAAACTTTTTTTTGCACAAACTTTTTGACTTTCTCCAATCTTCTTGAAATTCACACCATAGATAGAAGAGACTGAGATGGGCACAGCAGTATAGGTTTCAGATGTGTACGTCTTCACAGAGCTGAGATATGCAGATCCCTCATACAATTTATCCCATTCAAAATTTTAGGTGGTTCATGGACAGTTGAATTTTGAGGTTTTGAAGGGTGTATGTTGTTCAGGGGGTGTCATACAGTCACCTAAATATGATATTCAGTGAATTCCTGTATCCCATAATTTAAAAAACAGATGTCCACCAAGTGACTATTTCAGGCAATGCAAATAATTTGCCCATGGGCCGTCCCAGTTAAAATCTATATAAAGGGCTAAAATAGGTGTTTGGTGGACATAATTTTTATAACTCAAGGATAAAATGTATGACTCAAAATCACATTTAGGTGACTCTATGACTCCCTATGAATAACATACACAGTAAAGTTGAATCTAATCTAATCTAATTTTGAGAAAAACAGCTATACGGCACTCAGCACATGCCCCCGGTGCTATTGCACCCACTTACAAGTCATACATATTTTAACGTGATCAAAGTGGACAAATTATTTGTCCTTGGACAGCCCCACACCTCCCGGACACATACCGATGGTCTTTGGACCAACAGTGAGGAAGTTGTTAAATTTAGTGGGTAAATGGACAAATGGTGGTCTGCCCCATCCCCTATCGGACACACTCCAGGGGTCCGTGGTCCCCCAGGGACAAAGTCCTGTAATATAGTGGGAAGGTGGACAAATAGTGTGTTCGTGGTCAGCCCGACCCTCCCGGACACACCCCCGGGATCTGTGGACCACCAGGGACGAAGTCTTGTAATATAGTGGGTACGTAGACAAACAGTGTGTTCATGGTCAACCCCGCCCCCTCCCAGACACACCCCTGGGGTCTGTGGACCCCCAGGGTCAAAGTCCTGTAATATAGTGGGTACATGGACAAATAGTGTGCCCCCTCATGGACACGCCCCCGCAATTTGCCAATCAAAGGCTCGCTTCCAAGACACTTCTGTTCGTCTTCAGGGAACCCACTGGTTGACGCGGAAATGTGCTGTGCGTCGGCAAAAATCATCTAGGGGCGTCGCACAGTGACCACGAACCAGCATCCATGGAGATACTGAATAAGCGCTCCGAAGACCTCTTGGCCTTACTGGTTCCCTAGGGTAATGCTATGGTACTGAATGATTGATCATGTTCATATTTCATGATACTGTCGTGGTACTCTAAGGTACTTTAAAAATACCATGGTTTTACTATGACACATGTCAAAAACATGCAGTTATCACAGACAGGTCTGAAAAAGAAATAATAATAATAAACTATTATTATTTTTTTGTGAGAAATATAACAGAATAGGCTGTTGTTTGTGATAAAAGAAAAATTGAAAAAGTATGTACAGTATGTGTATATATATATATATATATATATATATATATATATATATATATATATATATATTAATATATATATATATATATATATATATATATATATATATATATATGTGTGTGTGTGTGTGTGTGTGTGTGTTTAAATACTCAAAAAGCAAAGAAATTAGTTAAGTATTTATAATTACTACTCATTCCAAAAACAAAAACAAAAAAAAATCTGTGCCCTTTTTTAAATAGGTTCCAATACCGTGCTCATGTACTTGTACTAATGCTCATAAAAATGCTCCAATACCAAAAACTGATACCATCTGACATACAATACAAATGTTGTAAACATTCAGTGCACAAATTAAAATCACATTCATTTTTGTACGATTTTTGAGACTATGTAACCGCAAATGCTGCGAATTGATGAGAAAATATACAGTATATTTTGCATGTGCTGCACACTTAAAATGTGAGTGCTTGTGAACGTGTGGAGCCGGTGTTGTGCTGATATAAAGACACCAAGTGCTCATACCTTTTAGAGATCCTCATGCTCATACACGGAAAACATCATCATAAGCACTGTGAGCAGAGTGCTAATGCACGTTGTAGCGCAAGGCACATACAGACTACATATTAATTTAATTAAATAGCAGCTTTTTGTGGTTTAATCATCACTTTGAGTCATGTAACAATCGGCTTTTCCGGATTCTGGAAGCTACCATCATAACAACACAGAGGCACTTGAAAATAAAAGCTCTGCCAAAATAGAGGTCAAGCCATATTTATTTGTATAGCGCCTTTCACAACACAAATCGTTTCAAAGCAGCTTTACAGAAAATCATGCATTAACAGAAAATGAAAACCTAATATCTATAAAGTCTTAGAGTCATCATTGTGTAGTTTGATTAAATATGATAATGAAGTGTGTATAAAAATAAGTAATTAAATAATAATTGTATTTAGAAACCCAGTGAGAAAGCCGAAGGCAACTGTGCAACACAAAACTCCATAAGATGTTGGTCAATGGAGAAAAATAACCTTGGGAGAAACCAGGCTCACTGTGGGGGCCAGTTCTCCTCTGGCTAATAGCATGAATATAATGCCAATATTACTTATTTATGTGCAGTGCAAGCAGTGTTGCTAGACTGGGCGGGTTCCCTTTCAATGGATTTGTGCGGGCAAAAATGTGCTTGGGCGGGTGATCAAAATTTGGGCTGCTTTGGAATAATTTTGGTGGGTTTATAAAATAATAAAATTAAGAATTTCCATTGCCCATGCAACTAAAATAAAGAAAATGTCTCCACACATAATCATTCAATCAAATAGCCAGAACACTGATTGACAGAAAATGTGTTTAATCCTGTTCAGAGGAGCTACGAGTTGCCACACCCACCAGTAAATTCTAAATGTATGTGATCTGCAGGTGTTGCTCATTGATTTTTGTGATAGAAATTAGGCAATCTTAACAATGACAAAGTGGTAAAAATGTAAGAGAACAAATTGAAAATGACAAAATGACCCTGATATCAAGTGGTGGTTAATACTTGTACTTATCTGTGGAGTTTTTTCTTGTAGAAATTGCACCTTTGAGTTTCTCCCATGACAACGCCACTAATGCCTTTTGGCTAGAAGTGTAATGCTGTTGAGAACACTGCGGGATATATCGTGAAGTTGGCACTCATTGTGATCATAGTAGTATCATAAAGTAACATGACTTAAAAGTGACTTTTGAATCTGCTGCTTTTTCTTGACTCATGGATGTGTGCACAGGAACTCGGAATGATTGAAAATCAGCTGTGTTACGTCCACAGCTGTCTAGGAACTTTGACTGTTCTACGCATTGACGAATTCACCTTACTTAAATTACTACAAAGATTAAAATTTTTCTTGGAATTTGAAATGAGCCATAACAGTGTAAAAAGGTAGGACAGATTATAACCTTTATATGACATATTATTCAAAAATAGGCCTACTGAATGGCATAAACATAACTGCAATCATAACACAATGGCATACTTTCATTATTTGGCTTCTTAAAATCCCAGGGAAGCATATTTGTTCCTTTTCTGTGTGTGCATGTGGGTTTGTGTGAATAAAGAAAAATGGGTAAATGGAAAGGTTTTTAGGAAACGTTATCTTTGCTTTGCTTAATTGTTTTGTCAAGGCTGTAAAGGCAATGCTGTAGTATAATGGTTAATGTGCATTTAATTTTCATATACACTATTTGAGCATTTTCTTATGCATTCATGTGGGTTTTGAGCAATCATTGGGCTGGAAAATGTCAAACGAATCTGGCAGCACTGAGTGCAAGTCATGGTTTAAAATTATTAAACTAAGTAAGTGTCAAGGGCCAGTGTTTAAACAAAGATTTTGTAAGAAATGTAAGATTAATGACTAATGTCTTTGAAGTTCATCCTGGATTAACTGCAGAAGTTCAGACAGATGCACTGTCCTTTGTTAGTTGGCTGATGAAGTCATTTGTTGGCAATTTATTGATAGTCTATGTATTCCATTTTAAGAGTGTAGTCCATCAATAGACCAAGATGATGCAGGCCGAGATCAGTGAGGTGCTTCGCAGTTCAACCGACCGGTAATTTCGGTGAGGTCTATCCTAAATCCAAAAGCTCAATTTAAATGGAAAAAACTATGACAGAAATAGATAACCACTGTATAGTTATGTAATATTCACTGTACTACTACTAATAATAATAACAAATCAATAGTAATTGTGTTATATTTAAGGAATATCTCACATCTGTAATGCTCTGTTATGCAGCACTTTATTTGACAAAATATAAATTTAATGTTGTATTTTGGACTGTGCTGTGAGGTTCTCTATAAAAACACTTCATTTGAAAAAAATAATACTGTATTATGTAGAACATTAATTGTTCTATTCTTATTTGATTAAAGTTTTAATGAACTTATTTATTTAAACACCATTTTGATGCTAAAATTGAAATAAAATGCTGATATGGAATTCAGAAAAAAATAAAAAAAATAAATGAAATCAGACTCGATATTGGTGAGTACCAAAAAGGAAGAAATGGTACTCATACTCATTCTCAAAAAAAAAAATGAATACAAATAAATAAATTAAAAATAAATAAATATGGGATTGGGACATCCCTAGCTTTCACAAATTTCATCATGGAGTTTTAAACGAAAAATGGGAAGGTTCATGTTCATCTAATCCTGCCAATCACAACGCAGGAGGAAGCATATACTGTATGCAAATGGCTGCTTACCTAAATCACTCCTATGCCATTACTTTGGGCATCCCTTCACCAATTCAACTCCACATTTTTAACTATCTTCCTTCTAATCCACAGCACGAGTCGAGTCTCATATTCAGGGACAGCAAGCCAAATCTGTTAATCCTAATTTCACTCCAGGGTGAACTCACAAAATGTTAATTTACATAAAAATAATATAAAAAAAGCAGCAATGTTTATAATTTGAGGAACAGCAAAATTAATGGTGTGACATTTTTCTCATCAAAAAAGTTCAACATGTTGTGTCTGTTTGAGGTCAATTATTGGAAGATGATTTTCCACGTGGGAAATCTGTAAAATATCATTTTCATCATACAAGACACTCTTGTTTTGGCACACAAACAAACATACACATTTTATAAACTCTTGAGAAACAGCTGCATCTCTGAGTGTGTTTTTGCTATCAGGATTGCACCAATGCTGCTCTGCCCCCCACACAGACCTGAAGCTAAATGTGCTTATCACTGAGCAGCATTTGACTTAGTAAAAGCACTGCACAACACACACAAACACTTTTTCCTTTCTCTTTCTCTTTTCCTCCTCCCAATGCAGAGTAGAATGAATTCAAGATTTCTCGAGTTAAAGAGGAATCTTACAGGACACGAGGGCATCATTACACATTTAGCAGAGCTTTGCAAAGTAGGGCAGCAGAAATGCAGATAGATCCCTCAAGTAAGGACCTCAGGCAATGGATGCGTGTGCTTCTTCAAAAGCACAGAAGAGCCTGTTAAAAAGAAAATCTCCATACTTAAGAACTCATGATTCAAAAGGCAGGCAACTCGAATGCCCATGTTTACCAAGAGCAGTGGTATTAAGAGTAAAGCAAAGAAAACACACAAACAGAAACACAACTATGTTTGAAAATATACACACACCCACACTCATAGAGTTAGAAATAGGCTACATATTGACCTCTGAAGAAAGAGAAAACAACTCTAAGACTACAGATGTAAAACATAGATCAGTAAGGAACATCTACATTTACATCACTTGCAAAGAAACTGAAATACACTACTGAGGATCAGTATGTGTATCTTTGCAGTGGCTGCACTGTCCAAACAGGCAGAGCAACTAATTCAGCACACTTGCTGTGATGAGGAGGAGGGCGTGGCTGGGCTGTAACAATGGACGCCCGGCCCTGAATCAGCCCAATCAGCTGGGAGAGGGATAAAGAGGAGCCGGGGACGCCAGTTTGAGAGTGAGATGCATGCAGCAGTGTTCATTTGTGTGTGCTTTTGTGTTATGCCAAAAAGCAGTTTTATGTTGTATTTTGTTCATTTGTGTCATTAAAAGTTTACGTTGACGGCTGAGCCAGTTCCTGCCATCGGATTATAATGAGCCGTCTGGAATAACATTTCCCGACGGCTCTTCGGTACTAGTCTTGTCTCACATCTGCTCCATAGGGAAATCCCCAGCAGGGAATCCTCTAAGGGCTGGGGAAGCCGAGACTTCCCCCTCCCTTATGTCATTTTGACGTGGAGCTGATGTAGACGGCCCTGGCTCCGCCTCCCCAGCCAGCGAGTCACACACCACACACATATACGTTTTGTTGCAGGACCCATCCATACCCATTCCCTTAATAAGGTAGTAAATGCCAGACAATTTGTTCCCAAGATTAGTGGATGGGTGAGGCGGGAATTAACCGCAGCCTCGACACTATATTTTTGTCCCCAAATTGAATTGCGACCATCACTACAGGGTAATTTTGAATATCCCCGTGCACATGCCTTACCTTCACCCACCGGCTTGTATCCAAAACCTCGGATTGAACCAATCTTTAGTGAATAGAGGTTTGATCACAACCTGAATCCACCAAGGCTTGATAAGTACCCCCCTTAATACTCACAGGAATCCGGTATGCTCCTGCTTGATCAGGGGTGGCCTGTGGCACGTTGGGGACCCAGACCAATGTCTCCACCTCCATCGTGGGGAATCGGCCCTGGAAATGCCCAGGACCCCCGCAGCTCCAGCAGACCGGCCCAGACTTCACCCACATCTGTGGCAGCAAATTCACCAGCCTGTGGGGGAGAGTGGAGAGGATTAGGGAAAGCCAGCGGGATGAATGGTACATGGGACTGGGGATCTGGTTTGGGGGAAGGAATTCCCAGTTTCCGGGAAACAGGAACAGGACAGGAGGAAGGGGAGGGAAGAGAAGGAGGGGTGCAAGGGGAGAGAGAGAGAGAGAGAGAGAGAGAGAAGGATCTTGGGGATTGCCTACTTTCAAATACAGTGCCATATGATCCTCTGCCGGCTGGATGGCCGTTTGGAGCGACGCCGGATGATGGCACTAGACCCACTCCGCCATCCCTCTCGGAAGCCGAGCGATAAACACCTCCAGTACCACCAAATCGATCACAGTCCCAACATTGTGTTGCTCAGCCAGCAACCACCTCTGGCAGGCGTTCCGGAGCTGCCGGGCAAAGGCAAACGGGCTGCCGTGCTCACCAAGGGTCAGTGATTGGAAGCATTGGTGCTGTTGCTCTGGTGTCCAGCCGACCCACTGCAGGATGGCTTTCTTTAGATCTGCGTACACCAGGAGGTTCTCTGCTTGAAACTGCTGTGCTGCCAGTTGGGACACCCAGACAGCAGTGGTAATAAGTGGACCACCCATTGGGTGCTTGGCCAACCGCATGCCCCCGCCATCCACTTTAAGAGCACCAAGAAGGCCTCCAGTTCGTCTTGGGCCCCCATCTTGAAAAGAGGAACATGGGGCTGGACGGTCGCGGGCTCCAGGGTTGCAGCGGCAGCCCCTCCTGGGGTAGCAAGCTTAGGCCTGGATAAACACGATGAACCACTGCTCCTGTTCTGTATGCAGCTAGAGGAGGGCCTGATGCTGTGACTGGTGGATGCTGGCGAGGGTCTTGAAGACTTCCTCGAGTGGTGAGGCATCCATGGCGACGTTCTTCCTCTTTAAATCCCATGTTTCAGCAACAGTGCACCAAGTTTACAAGGAGGGGAAAGGAGGAAGTGGGAGACGGCGAAATCCAACTCTTTTTTAACTATTTTTTAAACACGCTCTCTGGGTGTGTGTGCGTGTGCAGCTCTCTCTCCCTCTCTGGCATCTAGCTTGCTCTTAAATCCCTCTCCCGACTGATTGGGCTGATTCAGCGCCAGGTGTCCATTGTTACGGCCTGGCCATGCCCCCCTCCTCCTCGTCACACTTGCACTGACATGTGTTGCATTGACACTGCAGAACAGCCTAACAGTAATACAGACAATATTGTACATACAAACAGAGGCAGGTTTATCTGGGTTTCCAGGTTCTGCTTTTATAATGATGGTATTCAGATTGCAGCGGTAAAAATGTTGCTATGCTAAAATATATTTTAAAAATCATTAAATTAATTACAAGAATTTCAAATGTTATGCATTACAACACCTTTTGACTAAAAAGTAATTCGATTACAGCAACTAATTAATTTGTAATTGGACTAACACCGGTTATAAAGTGTGTTTGTTGCAGAGTTAAGCCCAAAGTATACTTCAGTCAGACGTGAATGCTGAGCGTCTGTGTACAGGACGCATGACGCAAACCTCTTCATCAGCATTTTTCTAAGATTGCACATGCGCCTGGAAATATTTGCATGAATTACTGAGTCTGCAAGGTGGCAATACTCACATTTGAGCCATTGCTGTCATGAACAAACAGTAGAAGAAGACAGAATTGCTGGTAAATAGCAGGAGACGAAGGTAAAAACAACAACAGTGGATTTGCACGTCAAGAGTGCATTTGTGAGGAGATACCTGTATTTGTATAAATTGAGTCTGAAGGATATTAAGACAAATGTATGGGTCTAAGCTCCTGAAGAGAAATAGTCCGGTGTCTTATAACAGTCGTAGTGCATGTGCCTACTGCCTGTGTATGCGCACACTGTCAAATGGAGTACTTTGATAGGTTTCGCCTTCAACTGTACGCAGACTGAGCATTTGGTCACAAGTGTAAAACAGCGTTGAATGTGGCTCATCCATTTTATAATATTAGTTTTACTAGTTTCTTTAGTTTTTAACTCATGTTAAATGTTGTTTTAAGCTATTTAGGCTGTTTTAAGCTATTGTAAAGCTAGACTTATCATTCATTTGTTATTACAGTAATACTCTTATCTTTTGGTTTGTGTCCATTGAAATCTAAATAATAATAATAATAATAATTAATAATAATAATAATAAAAACAATCCATTGAGATTAACTTTCATTAGTACAACATTTAATTCATTGGAATATCCAAAATTGCATATGAGGCCGAAATGGTATTACCAAATGGTTATTTATTAAAATGTCTCGGTTACGAATGTATCCTTGGTTTCCTGAGAGGGAACGAGACATTGCGTAATGACACAACTGGGACTATGTCAATGGTCACGTGGTCTGAAGCCTGTATACAATCACGCCAATTTATTGGCTGGTGGCACTTAAGCTACGCCCATAGGGAGCAACATCACAGGCTCCATATAGACCGAAAGGACGTAGAGGTAACTTTAGGAAAATAGCCCAAACAATGTCTCAGTACGACCTTAGATAACACTGGTGCAAATCCCATACACAAAGGATTGATCGACCGGGCATGCAAATCAACCCTCTTAAACGATACCAATGATAATAACAGAGCCATTTTAAGAGTCAGAAATGTATCAGATACTGATGTTAAAGGCTCGAACGGAGCACCCAAGAGTGACTCTAATGCTACAGATATATCCCATAAAGGAACGCGGGCGGGATGAAAAGGTGACCAGAGAATGAGAGACAAGAGAATGTCTTTCAATAGAAACTCCATTCACCAGTGCATGCTCAGCTGCAGTAGCAGCCACGTAAACATTAAGCATTGTTGGGGTAACCCCGGCCCCAAAACACTCCTGCAAAAAAAAAAAAACAGCACTAAACCAACTGGGCAGTGGACCGGATCCTCACTCTGCGTACCAAGAGGTGAAATACGCCATTTAAACGCATATAACCTTCTCGTTGATGGAGATCTAGCATTTAAGATGGTAGCAACCACAGCGGGGGATAAGCCATCATTTAAAAGAGGGCCCCGTTGAGGGGTCAAACCCAAACCCCTGGGGGTGCCAAATGCTGCCCCGCTTCTGAGACAACATGTCCAACCTTCTGGCATCAGAACCTGTCTGGACAGGGGATCTGCCCCCAAATTCAACCGGTTTGGAACATGTGCGGCTCATAGAGACCGACCAATGGGAATTGGCGAGTGGAATTTGCATGCCACTCCCTTGGACATACGGGTATAAAAGGAGCTGGTATGCAACCACTCATTCAGATTTTCTCTTCGGAGCTGAGCGGATCTATTCACTGAAGCTGAATTCATCCGCGAATTCATTCACCTCATCTGCTGGATTTTACGGCGCATTTCAGCGGCTTCTCCCCTTCTGCACCTGTGGAGTGCAGAGAACGCCCCTGGGCGCTTCAGCAGAATAACAGAAAGAGTATATTCTAAAAAAGAGTATATTTTCATTCTAAAAGAGCGGCACACACGGAACGTCTTTTTAAAGATGCCTTTCCGTTTGTGTGTAATTCCTGATTGCGGTCGTTATCGCTCTGCTTCTGATGGCCACAATCACTGTCATACGTGTCTGGGTGCTGCCCACGTGGAGACATCATTCGTGGATGGGTCTTGTCCTCATTGCGAGAATATGACCATGGCAATGTTGTGGTCGCGACTTGCATTTGTAAGAAAGCAAGCCACCCCAGCGGCTCCCCGCCTCGGTCCTTCTACCTACAGGTATGAGGCCGTGCCGGTTAGCACTGGGGGCGATTTGGGGACCTCAATGGGAGCACCTCCGCCGGGTAAAACCCCACGGACCTCCCATTCCCCAGCACGCTCGCTTGCCCCGGTCGGGCTCTCGGATGAGACCGCCGGCTGACCGGGTTATGTGCCCAAGGTTCCCATGACCCCATTTAGGGATCAGGTGGTGAGCCTGCAAGCACTGCCCCAGGAGGAGGCAGACCCAGCTTTGGCGTTGCTGTGACCGGTGCATGTTTTACGCATCTATTTTGATCGCACACAGAGCTTTAGAAGCTCTGAGCAGCTCTTTGTCTGCTTTGGTGGACAGCGGAAAGGAAGCACTGTCTCCAAACAGAGGATTGCCCACTGGGTCATTGACGCCATGGTGATGGCATATCACGCTCAGGACGTGCCGCCCCCTGTGGCACTACGAGGTTCTATAATCTCCAGGTTGAGCCGGTTTTGTCCCGTGTGATGTCAGGTCTGAACAGGTAAGTTCTGGGACAGCTGGCCAGGTGTACCGCTTGCGTATAGTGCCTTTCCCCTCCCATGAGGTGAAGACGTGTGCCTTTGACTCCCAGTCGTGTTCACAAGTTGTGATCCCTGGATGATTTTCCTCCTTAGCCCTGTGGCAGACGAGTTTGTGGAGAAACTCGCTGCCAGCCCAGTACGTGTGCTAACCAAGTCCTGTACTGTGGTAGGTGCTCCACATGCGCTGGTTCCCCATAGGTGACCCCATGTGATATCTTCCGCTAAATCGTTTCCCTGTCGGTAAACTGCGTCTTCCTTGGGCAGAGGCCCCTCTGCCCCCAGTCTCCAAGCTTTTAGAAACTCCTCCCCTCTTGGGTAGGACCTACCAGGCGACTTCTCCACATGACATACTTCTGACAAGACTCGGTAAGACCATGTGACGTATTTCCACTTGAAATACCACCCCCCCTTCTCTGGGTGGAGTGTGGTCTCCACGGTGTCTTCCCCTTGGGAGTGACACCCCCCCCCCCCCGACATAGACATTTATGGCCCCCAGTCGTTTAACAAATTCTACTCTTTTTGGGGAGAAAAAAAAGAGGAAAAGAGGGCCACGGCTGGGCTAGCCTGTCCCTATTTGTTGGGCAGTTGACTTGTTCCCGAAGGACTATTCGACGCTCATAAGAGCATTGGGGGAGGTTACGTGACAGCCTGCCCATCTCGCACCGCTAGTCCACGTAACACAATTCAGTAGTCGTGGCGTTTTGTATAGGGACCCCTAGTGTCACTACATCGACACAACGTCGAGTGAGTGACAGATAGGGAACATCCTGGTTACTTTTGTAACCTCCATTCCCTGATGGAGGGAACGAGACGTTGTGTCCCTCTTGCCACATCGCTGAACTACCCGCTGAAATGGCCGGGACCTTGTCTCGGCTCCTCAGCACAAAACCTGAATAAGTGGTTGCATACCAGCTCTTTTTATACCCGTATGTCTGGGGGAGTGGCATGCAAATTCCACTCACCAATTCCCATTGGCCTTTTTTTCAAAGATCAGAGGTGTTTAGGGCTCCCAAGCGTGACCCCTAGTGTCACTACATCGACACAGCATCTCGTTCCTTCCATCAGGGAACGGAGGTTACGAAAGTAACAAGGACGTTTTGTGTCTTTGAGGAGTATTTCCACATTAGAACACCATGTCTCATAATCCACTTCATTGTTGGGGTGAGGGCAACACCCAGAGAAGGGTCTGAGTCTCAGGGATGTATGGACCTGCATAGCAGAATCTTTATTTCTTACTAAGTTCTTGACTATTACCTTTTGTACTTCAGGTGGATTGACATCAGAAAGTTTCAAAGCAGGCTGTGTCTTTCATTCAGAGGGTGCTGGTGGTGGGGAACAGTTAAACTTTGGCTGAACATGTTGCTCAGGAACTGTACTGGGTAGAGGGCTAACCTGGGCAGCAGTTTTTGGAACATGTTGCTTTGGGGCATCAGGTGAGTTTGGTCTAATGTCTTCTCTTCGGGTTTCTGAGTTATCCAGGTCAACAGCTTCACTAATAATGGAGAGTTCTTCTCTGAGGACAGCTGCAAAACCTTTGCCAGTCTGTTTTGCTATCTCCTTTAACTCTGAGAGGTAAGTCTGTGTAACTGCTTTGCTAGCTACAGATATGTAGGCACTGGCTAAGGCTCTAATGTGGTAACTGGTGTCAGTTTGGGTTTTAGTGTGAAATCTGGGAAGCATGTGTGGCAACATAGGTAAAAGTGACTGTACAGTTGTGCCATATACATACTCTACAATAACCTGTTTGTCTGACTCTAACTCAGGGGAATCTACTGGGATTATCATTTTAATAGAGCCATACTTCTTAAGGAAGACATATAGTTCTTCATCAGCTTCTGTGCCGGCTATACCACTAACTATAACTGAGTTAGGGATTTTTATACTGCTTGTTTGAACTACTTCCAGCATGAATCAGTGGAAATACTGTTATCTGGTCTTTTTTTGTGTGTGCTAGTTTTATATCTATTTTGGCTGGCTCGCCAATTTATATTCTCCAAAACAACTCTATTTATTCTACTGGACCAGTTCTAGGCTCAATTGAAGATGGAGGTTGAAATACAAAATTAGACTAAAGTCCAGATGCTTTAAATACAAAAGCTGGAACTCTATTAATGTTAACACAGACAATGCACAAAACAGTTATTCAGACTAATCCTGCAGGTAACAAAAGGAAAGTAAAACTCACTTCCCCCCCTTTTTTAGGCTCCTCCACCTAGGCTAGAAATAGTTTAGTTTAGAAAATCCACCTGGGTTGGATAGTTTGTTTGGGTTAGTATGATATGCTAGGTTAGGTTAGGTTAACAAATTGTGCCTATTTTGGTTTCATTATTCCCGTAAGTTAACTCCTTTTTCTTCCCCTCCTTTCACAAGTAAAATAACAATTTCACCATTTCCAATTTAAATTAAAGTGAAACACAATCATCCCTTAAATCATAATATTGACAATTATGAAAACAAGATACAGTATAAAATGTGTGACACTTCAATTTGGTTCAAGTTCAGTTCCAGTTATGTAATCCAATTCAGTTCAGTTAAAAAAAAGAAAACAATGGAAAAAGAGAGATCCTTGTCCAGTTCAGTTCAAGATAAATCCCAACACTCCTACCGCTCTGGCAGCGAGTTTATCAACAGTCCACCGTACGCAGCGGGTTCTCTCACTGACACGCTGAAGATGAGAAATGTAGTCCGAGTTGACTCACCATCTTGGCTCCTGCGTTTGTGTGTGTGTCGTCTCCTCACACACCATGGAAGAATCTTTACTCAATGACCAACTTCCAACAGGAACAGAAACCTGACCTGCACAACAGGTCATAAAGGAATTAAATTATTCTATCAAAATAAATCAAATCAAGAATGTTTTTCAGTTACTGTGAATCGTAAAGTTACTGCTATGTTGTTCAACCAGGCTCAAAATGGCGACGGAGCGGCACCTTTGAACTCACAGCTCTGTCTTTTATATATAATAAAACTCAACAATTTCCACTAGCACAATATACATTCATATCCTAGTTTCCTAAATAAACAAAAAATTATTAACTGCCAAACATTTTGTGTTTATGGCTTTCTCCACACAATTACGTTACTAGCTCTTTACTGGCATTCAAAAGTATAAACAACCTGAGCACAAATTCAGTGAAATGAATTGAAACTCACCAAAACCACTGTTGTTTACTTAGATATGTTTCTTATGGGTCCCCAACCAGATAAGTGTTATTTTGTTAGATCTTAAAACCAACTCTCAATAAAAGTATTTAACTTGTTAATCTCTCCGCTTCTCTCCTCCACTCTCTGCCTCTCATCTCTCCTTCTGCTGCTGATTCAACACCCATGTGCAGTGAGTGAGTTTCTTAAAGGAGAAGCATCATTATAATTTCTTATAGGCATACTTTTAATTGTCCATTAAATTATTATCAAACTGTTTTAACTAACACTTAATTAAGTGTATACATTTTAACTTATTTAACTTATTTATGCATTTTAATTAATTATTTATGCTCATTCATGCCACATTTTAATGTGGGTTACACATCATTATGCAACGTCGATGTTTTCTTCAAAGGGAATCTCATTTCCAGCAACAAACAAACAAATAAATAAATAAATATTACGTTGTGATATATGCTATAGCTGTGACATACCGCATATGTGATATTTTGGTTATACCACTCAGTCTGCAGGGATGGATTGGGCTGTTGTCTTCTTAGGGATGTCCAGATGCTGTCTGTGTGTGGTACATCTAATGTGTAGAGCAGCAGCTCTTGGATCACACAACACAACAGCTGTTCTGTGATAGAGCAATCGATTAAAACATTTCAGACAACTGAAGATGGAAGATCCATGGATATTCGTGTGTGAGCAGGAAGAAATGAGATGCAGAAGGAGAGAACCAGAGAGAGAGAGGCTTCGGGAGAGAAATGTAGAGCTCTAGGGCATGATGGTGTGACATTCATCAGTTTGTATGTTTGTGTAGCAGTACATTAGACAACTTGCAATCCATAATGACAGTCACTGTAGTTTGTTTCTTGTTTATGTGTTGTTTGAATAATTGCTGCAGTGGTTTTGCAAATGAGTTAACCCAGTTTCAGTTCATACGTTTTAACATGCTCCACACTCACTCACTGATCAAACTTTAACTTTACATTTTTGTAAAGACTACTTTCTGGCTTTTATTTTGCTATTTTAACATATTGGGTTCCCTTCTAGTGACCATACAAGGTCACAGGGATTTTGGTGATGATGGCCTTTTATTTTGTTTTGGCCTTGGTTCTCTTATTTTGAAAATCCCTTGTGTTTTTCAGAAGGAGGTCTATAATACCTGGAGAAAACTATCCATTAGCACCCCATTCAGTTCAATTGCATTTGCTCAGCTGGCCCAGCGCCCACAATGTAAGCCCATTTAACGCTTTTAAGGGCCCTCCAAAAACATGGGCATCTTAAAACATCTACTACTTGCTTGATACCACAGACCTCTTTGTGGCATACTGTTTGCATTTACATGTAGCTATAGACCATTTGAAGGACTGTTCATCGGGTTATGGATGTGATGTCTTTGTCCCTTGAACATTTTCAGCTGGTTGTCAAAACTCATTCAAAACAACAGTGGTAGGAGCTTCATTCATAATTACTTTAACATGATTAATGTTACTAACGATAATATGATTGTAATAGAACATCATTATTAAAATTTGGACCATGTTATTCGGTCCCTGGATGCCTGGAACTAACGGAAATTAAAGTGCTTAGGACACGTTGCAATGAATGGACACATAATCCACTGCAATGAAGCAAGACGGCTGGGTATGTGCAGTACTAACAACTGTAGCACACAGCTTATCTCAGGTAGGTGAACAATATTTTTGCCAACTAATTGTAAGTGTGATGGGTAGAGTTTAGCTGGATAGTTGAGTCAGAGTATTTCTTTACAGGCTCTAAAATTGACTATAGATCACCCCTATTGATCACACTAGCCAGTGGCGTAAGTCAGAAAAGCTGTTTGTATGATTTGGTGGATTCAATAGAGGGTTTTCGGTCACTAAGCAGAGGCTGTCTCACTGGAATGTTGAAGCAATTTCAAATGCTTATGAGGCACACAGTTTGCATTCACATATGCGTATTCAGGCTCATTCTACAAGGAGTGTGGCATCCTCGTGGGCTTTGGCTAGAGGTCCATCCTTGGAGGACATTTGTATGGCGGAAGGTTGGGCTTTTCCGCATACTTTTGTCAGATTTTTGTAATCTGGACGAGGGTTTAACTCTGCTTCCCATGTTCTCACTGCTGAAACTGGGGTAAATTTATAGTTCCCTTTCAAGGAATCATCGACGTTACGTAATGACGCAATTAGGACTGTGTCACGTGGTCTGAAGCCTGTAATCAATCATGCCAATTCATTGGCTGATGGCACTTAATCAATGCCTATAGGGAGCCATGTCACTGAACCCATAGAGGCGGCTACTTTGGTGCCAGTTCGCCAGATTTTCTTACTTCAGTGCACAAATTTGTCTAAGCCTGTGTTGGTTACTAGCAACTCACGCCGAAGTGAGGACTATGTTCTCCCTTTTGAGTGACAACACATGAGGACATTGTTGGAAATGAGCAGTTCATGCGTGGTTTAATCTGCATTGTTAAACAGGCCATATGGCGATTCATCAAGGCTCTGGCAAACCATGCGGTCTTTGAAAGGAGCCATATGAGCCTTGAGGCTACGGCTCTTGTCATAAGAAGGAGGATTGTGTGACTTTTCCTTTTGTTTCTCTCTCCCTCCAGACGGATGCACCATTCTCGCTGTCGAGACATGCTCCTTTATCTGGAACGTGGCCTAGTTTTGCGCCGTTACGCATCAAGCAGGCCGTTTTCCATCAAGGAAACGCTGGTTTGGAGGTGTTTCATCGCAGGAACGATGGCAAAGGTAGGCACCTGTTTAAAAATACCTAATTCTTTCTATTTTGTTGCCCTAGAGAGTTCACAGAAATGTAACGAGGCAAGTGGCGCGGCCCCGGACTCTCTTTCTCTCCTGTTTTTGGAGCACTGTTGCGTGGCGGGCGAGCCCCCACATGATTGGTGCTCAAGCCCGTGGACATAAGAGGCTCAAAAAGAGCATTTTTCTCCATTACAATATTGTGAACCGATGCGTGGTTGCTTAGTCGGCATTACTATTCTCCATGGGTCCCACAGGAGATGGCAAATGTGTGAAACTCTGTTGTGCGGCCGCCTTTTTTTTGACGGGTGAAGAGACGCAAATACTATCTCTGTCCCTGTTCAATAGCAGCACTTACTTTGTGCTCCTCGCTCCTTTTAAGATGTGTTATTTCTGTACTCACTGATTTTGCAGTCTTTCCATTGTTAAGGAGCTGTGTTTTGAGTTTTCTGTCAGTCACGCTCTTGCTTGTGCGAGTCCACCATTTGATACGCATCAGACACTCAAGATTTAGCATGTATGGATGATCGAGTAGGTCATAATTTGTGTATGGAGGACCAAACATGTCTTAATTTATGTATGGATTGGATTATAGTTTTTGCTTTGCATATGGAGACAAACTGGTATCAATTTACTATGGAGGCCAATTGGTATCAAAATTCGCCTATCAAAGGTAGGTTATGGCTCAGTTTCCCCCCGCTACTTACGCTGGGGAGAGTTAAAAAAAAAAAAAAAGTACAATTAATGTTCATTTATTTCCCATTTTCACACATTCTTTCCCATTCTAATGTTAGGGAAGATGGGCTATCTGGCATTCTCTGCTGTAAATACATCCAGAGTGACTCATTTTTAATATTTTCCTGATTGAATTCGGCCTCTGTCCCATGGCCAAGGGTCTCAGAACAGGCATAATGGAATTCGATGTATAATAAGCACAAGTATTAACAAATCACACACTCATAAATGTCACATGCTGTTCCCCGCATAATAAATGCTGGGACCGTTGTAGCAAACCTGCTTGCTGTCAATTCCTCCCATGTTTGCACATTCTTCCCCATTCTAATGCTAGGGAAGATGGTTTATCTGGTGCCCTCTGCTGTAAATACATTCAGAGTGACCTCTTTTTATACTTGTCTGATCGAATACGGCCTCTGTCCCCATGGCCAAGTGTTTTGGGACAGGCATAACATAATTAGATGTACAATAAGTACAAGTGCTCTCCCCCAATGTTCATACACTATTTCCCGTTCAAAACACCAGGAAAGAGAATTTTTTCACACTTCAGGACAACAGTCATTATGCCTGAACACAATTAATGTAAACTTTGTTAAACCCCATTCATTCAGCCACAATGATGGAGGTGTGAGGGCTTCCCTCCACTGTGTCATTGGCTGCAAGGCAGCCGCCAAAGGTAAGCAAAGAGCACCATCTATTGGTTACTCGTTGCACTGCAATAGAGAATCATAAATTAATTTTAACTTTGTCTGCCCGTGATACGGCTTGGCAGCAGTTACAAGGCGCTCCGAATTGAGTAATCCGAACTTTTTTTCTTACAGCATAATGCCACAAGTGCAGCCGGGAGACTGGTTTGTGACAATATATTTGAAGGATGCTTATTTCTACATTCATATTATGACAAGGCAGGCATTTTCCCAGGTTTGCTTTTGGGGGCAAAGCGTACCGATATTATGTCCCTCTGTACGGACTTGCGTTAGCACCTCGTACATTCACAGAATGCATGGATGCAGCACTGAAGCCCTTGAGGGGTCAAAGCATCCACACTTTTTTTAATAATCTCGAAAATTGGTTGGTGTTAGCACACTCAGAGAATTTGGCTGCCCAACATTGAGATGTCATTCTCAGTCACTTAAGCAGTCTAGGGCTGTGAGTTATCCTAGACAAGAGCATCTTGTTGCTGAGGCAACAGACTCTGTTTCTAGAGATGGAGCTAGACTCGAGGACAGTGCAGGCTATCCATGAGTGCCTTTCTCTGGCCCGTGTTCTGACATTACACAAGTGTCTAGCTATGTTAAAATTGGGACAAATTCTCCCTGTGAGAACATTTCACAGGCTTTTGGGGCTTATAATCACGGCATCCACTGTCATCCCCCTGGCATGTTGCATGTGAGACCTTTTCAGTGTTGGGTGAGCTCCGTAAAGGGACTTCAACCACTGACGCATGTGTTTCATCCCATCAGAGTGACACATTGGTGCTAACAAGCTCCGTTACCATGGAAATGGAACTGCTTTCTGCGGATGGAACAGGTGTGTTGCTGCAAAGTGATAACGACAGATGCCTCCTCTGTGGGTTGGGGTACTGTGTACGAGAACTGTCCTTCTCAAGGAGCATAGACAGGTCAGCGGTTGATTTGGCCAGTAAACTGTCTGGAGATGCTAGTGGTGCTGTTGGCTTTGAGGTTTTTTCCTTCAGGAAATTTGTGGCAGTCATGTCCTCATCCGGTCGGACAACAAGACGGTGGTGGCTTACATCAACCATTAGGGAGGGGTGACCACACAGCCTGAGCATGGCATGTCACATTCCTCTGTGGGCACATGACAATGCTGTCTCTATGAGCAGTACATGTTCCGGGCCAGTTGAAGTTGGGGCGGATCTCCTGTCAAGACAAGTTCTGATGCTTGGAGAATGGACATTACACCAGATTGTAGAACAAATCTGGATGAAGTTCGGCAGAGCAGAAATAGACCTGTTCGCGTCAAGCGAACACTGTCCCCTCTGGTTTTCTCTCTCGCCCCTGACACCATTGGGCATCAATGTGCTGGCACATCAGTGGCCGACTGCGTGTCTTTACACATTTCCACCCATCAACCTGCTGCACTCGGTTCTGCAGAGGGTTCGGGAGGTTCGTGTTCAGCTTCTGTTAGTGGCGCCATATTAGCCATCTCAAGAATGGTTTTCAAATCTGGTCTCTCTCCTGGAGAGAATGCCTTAGGAGATTCCAGTCAGAATGTACATGTTGTCTCAGGCGCTGGGCAGCATTTGGCATCCTCAGCTTGAGTTAGGGATATTGTGGTTTTGGCCCCTCAACGGGGCCCCCCTTTTGAAAGATGGTTTATCCCCCGCGGTGGTTGATACCATCTGAAATGCTAGAGCTCCATCAACTAGAAGGTTATATACGTGTAAATATTGTATTTTCGGCTCTTGGTGCGCAGCGCGGAATGAGGATCCAGTCCACTGACTGGTTGGTTCAGTGCTGGATTATTTGCAAGTTCGTTTTGGAGCCGGGGTTACCCCAGCAACGCTTAAAGTGTACGTGGCCACTATTGCGGCTGAACATGCGTTGGTGAATGGAGTTTCTATTGAAAGTAATTCTCTTGTCTCTCGTTTTATGCACAGAGCATGCAGACTTAGACTTTTTTGTTCCTTCTGCATCCCTTTATGGGATTTATCTGTGGGGATAGAGTCACCCTCAGCTGCTCCGTTCGAGCCTTTAACATCAGTATCTGATACATTTCTGACCCCTAAAATGGTCCTGTTATTAGCATTGGCATCGTTTAAGAGGATTGGCCCTGTCGATCAATCATTTGTGTATGGAATTTGCGCCAGGGTTAATTAAGGTCCTACTGAGACCTCGTTTGGGCTATTTGCCTAAAGTCATCTCTATGCCTTTTGCTCGCAGTTTGTGAATTTGCAGTCCTTTTCTCCTCCACCGTTTGAGTCGGAAACCAGCTCTGCTGGTTTATGCTGACCGTACTAGCCAATGGCGTAAGTCACAGCAGTTGTTTGTGTGCTTTGGTGGCCGCAACAGGTGTGTTTCGGTGTCCAAGCAGAGACTGTCTCATTGGATTGTGGAAGCAATCTCGAGTGCTTATAAGGCACGTGGTTTGCCTTCGCCTCTGTGTATTCCAGCCCATTCAACAAGGAGTATGGCATCCTCATAGGCACTGGCTAGAGGTGCATCCTGGGAAGATATTTGTTTGGCAGCAGGATGGTCCTCTCTGCAAACATTTGTTAGATTTTATAATTTAGACGAGAGTTTGTCTCCTACTTTCCAAGTCCTCTCTGTTGGATCAGGATTAAGTTTTTGAGATTTCTATTTCTTTAGCTTGCTTGTGCACCACTGTAAAACCTGTGAGAGAGTTGGCAGCTACTGTTTGCATGGCATGATGGTATCTCATCCCAATTGCATCATTACGCAATGTTGATTTTTCCTTTAAAGGGAACGTCTCGGTTACGAATGTAACCTTGGTTCCCTGAGAGGGAACGAGACATTGCGTAGCTGGCCATACTCTCTAGTTGCTCGTGCCTGTTGCAGAAAATCTAGCAAAATGGCGCCAAAGCAGCCGCCTATATGGGCGTTGCTCAAGCATCATCAGCCAATTAATTGCCGTGATTGTATACAAGCTTCAGACCACGTGACTCACTGACGTAGTCCCAATTGCATCATTACGTAACATCTCGTTCCCTCTCAGGGAGCCAAAATTATGTTCGTAACCTAGACGTTCTTTTATATGTAGTCCGCTGATACAATTTGCAGCTATTGTTTGCATGGCATCATGGTATACTGTTCCCAGTGCGTCAGAGCTGATGCAGCATTGAAGTAAACTACTGGGAACTGGGAAAGGTAAAGCCTCAGTTTTGTATGCAACCCTGGTTCCCTTTGTAGGGAACGAGATGCTGCATAGATGGCCATACTTAATAGTTGCTGCACAGGCTTGAGCCTCTTGCAGAATATCTGAGTGATGACGCTAGAGCAAGTGCTTATAAGGAGCCCATGACGTAGTTTCTTATTGGGCGTTGCTTTAGTATCATCAGTTAATAAATTGGCATGATTGTATAAGGGCTTCAGAACATGTGACCACTTCCCAGTGACCAGACAGGGTCTCTTTCCCTACTCAGGGATCTAGGGTTACATACGTAATTGAGACGTTCGTATGTAATTCAGTTAATCTACTGAAAAGAAATAAATTGAGAACCATACCTCCTCTTTTCTGAGTTGTGGGCAATATCAACTCAAAAAGCATGAGCACTTAAAAAAAAATCCACTGGAAATAGTGCAGGCATAATGGCAAAATGTAGCATTATTTGGGATGCACTCATTTTAATCTTGTTTTATATTTAGGGTGTATAGCTATGCTACGCTAACTGTAGACTGCATTTCAATATGTGTATTTATCTTCCTCATGTTTTCTTGGTCATTGTAAGGTCTTGTTCATTTTGACATAATTTTCTATATTGCTATTTCAGGAGCACTAGTAATGCTGCCTTTACGTGCTATTGGAATTATCCTAAGTGATAATTACAAGTACGTCATGTTCAAGTTCTTTGTTGTCAGAAAGAACATGGAACATGGATGACGGCAGGTTCATTCATACATATTTCTTGAGGAACTTTAATTTTGACACCATAATACATATTACTCAGTTAACTTGCTGACAAGAATAGAATTTTAGTCAAATAGAAGCTATTTTCACGGTGTAAAAATGTACAACATTCATAGAATGGTTGCTGATATGCATAAATTAATATGACCAAAATGGCAAGTGCTAACAATTAGCTGTATTTAGAAAAGAAATGTGGATTGCAAACCCACGCAAATCTGCACTACTGCCTTCTTCAGGGTTTTATAGGGATATAGTAAATAATTAAAAAAAAAAAAGTAAAATTTTTTTACATTTTTTTTAAAATTACACTATTTGCCTTGAGGATGGCATGTTCCTCCTGAAATTTAATTAGTAATTCCTTTGTAAAAGTATCTGCGGAATTCTACTTCCACAGGAAGTACAGGTTCTTATGCTCATCAACCTTTTACTGTCCTTAAAATTCACTATACCTTTCTTCCTGTCAATAATTTTTTTTTTTTTTTAAATAAATAAAAATACATTTTAAGTGAATTTTAAGTGAGTCAACATTCCTCACAGTTCACAGTTCTGTTCTTTGATACAGCTGAGCATATAAACAGGTATGTGTGTCTTTATACCATCTCTGTCTCCCTATCTCTATTTTCCTTTCTCCCTCTCTGGGATATACAGGAGTGAGGTCTGTCACAGAGATCTAAGCCTGTTTTTGCATTTCAAACCAAATAATAAAGCAGACTCTTTTAACTAGAATGCAAAGCCCTGATGAAGAGATGGGGATTTTGTGAGAAAGCAAACATGTCTGTGGTGGTGCTGACACTTTTCTAAATTCCCTGTGAATTTATTCACAAACGTGATCTGTGTTACATGTGAAAGTGAGTTGTGAAATCAAAGGAGTGAGACTAGCACCTCACTGTCAGCAAACTTCGAGAGTTGAAATTACTTTAGAGTTAAGATGAGCCAACCTGTCCACATTTACAGCATGTTTCAATGGTGGTTGATATTTTAATAACAAGTAAAATTATCACAAATGTCTCATTTACGTACATAACCTTGGTTTCCTGAGGGGAACGAGATACTGTGTATGATCACTATGGGACACTGTCTGAGTGTCACTGTGAAAGATCGTGGGCAATGGAGGAGTCAGGAGACAGCGAACAGTTGAGTATTTATTCACAAACTTCAGATCCAACAAATAAAACAAAGAAACAGCTCTTAGTGTCCAAATCAAATAGGGCTCTCAATATAAACAGTCTCTGTTTTGCTGCTGGTCCTTCAGACACCACTGTCTCTGACACTCTGACGAGCCTTATCAGGTCTCCCTCTGCCATCACTAAAATGAGAGACAGGTGTTAGAGTAATTACAGCTGAGGTGACAAGCCTTACCGCTCTCCTTCTCCCGCAGACAGACTCATGACCACAACCCCCATGCCACAGTCACATGGTCTGAAGCCCTTATACAATCACGCCAATTTATTGGCTGATGGCGCTTAAGCAACGGCCCCTAAATAAAGGCAATTGATTTCGCGCAATCTAGTCAGATTTTCTGCAAAAGTCATGAGCCTATGCAACTGCTAGAGATTATGGCTAGCTACGCAGCATCTTGTTCCCCTCAGGGAACCAAGGTTACATACATAACTGAGACGTTCCCTTTCGTGGAACTCGAGCTGCATATGATCGCTATGGGAATGAAATACATTCACGCCATGCGAACAGTAGCTGCCAACTTTCTAAGCCCTTGTCGCAAGCATATAGTGGTGCACAACCAAGCTAAAGCATCTGAATAAAAGGAATTATGAATTTACTCCTGTTCCAACAGAGAGAACCTGGGAAGCAGGAGTCAAACCCTCATCCAGATTATAAAATCTAACAAATGTATGTAGAGAGGACCACCCTGTCGCCATACAAATGTCCTCCAAGGATGCACAACTAGCCAAAGCCCATGAGGATGCCATACTCCTCGTAGATCACTCGAAATTGCATCAATAAGCCAATGAGACAGTCTTTGCTTGGACACAGAAACACTTCTGTTGCGGCCACCAAAGCGCACAAACAACTACTCTGACTTATGCCACTGGCTAGTATGGTCAACATACACTCGCTGCGCCCAAACTGGGCAAAGTATATGTAACCTCTAATGCTCCTCCGACTCAAATGGGGGAGGAGAGAAAGCCTAAAATAATAGTCTGTGAGCAAAATGACATAGAAATTACCTTGGGCAAATAGCCCAGACGAGATCTTAACACAACCTTTGAACACCCTGGCACAAAATCCATACACAAGGGATTGACTGACATGGCATGCAAATCACAGACTCTCTTAAACATATGCCACTAGCAGTGCCCTTTTTAGAGTAAAAAATGGAGCACCCAAGAGTGCCTCTAAAACAACAGATAAATCCCATAAAGGAACACAGACAGGACGAAAAGGTCTAAGCCTGTGTACCCCACGCATAAAGCGAGAGACAAGAGAATGTCTACCAACAGAGACTCCATTGATACTCCGCTTGTTCAGCCACTATAGTGGCAACATTGACTTTAAGCATTGCCGGCAACCCCAGCCCCAAAACATTCCTGCAAAAATTCCAGCAATGTACCAGCAGAGCAGTAAACTGGATTTTCACTTCACACTGTACACCTAGAAGCAAAAATACGCCACTTAAACATATATAGCCTCCTCGGTGATGGAGCTCGAGCATTTAGAATGGTATCAACCACAGCGGGAGATAACCCATCATTCAAAAGAGCAACCCATTGAGGGGCCACACTTATAACTTCCACAAGTCCAGCCGTGGGTGCCAAATGCTGCCCCGTGCCTGCCGTAGGGAACCAGTAAGGCCAAGAGGTCTTCAGAGCGCTTATTCGGTAGCTCTGTGGCTGCTGGTTCATGGTCGCTGCGCGACGCTCCCTAGATGATTTTTTCTGACATGCAGCTCATCTCCGCGTCGACCTGTGGGTCCCCCGAAGACAACCAGAGGTGTCTCCGAGCGGCTGCACCCCAACTGACCATTTTTCTTGCAGTTCTGCAGCCGACCGCTGGGTGGCGCCACCACGTCCCACCGCAGGCTTATTGCAATGGGCTCCCTCTCCATTCAAATAAACCACAGGTGGGCTCTTTTTTGGGGAAGGTGGGGGCTGACCACGAAAACCCTATAAGTCACACACTATTTGTCCACCTTCCCACTATATTACAAGACTTTGTCCCTGGAGGACCACGGACCCCTGGAGTGTATCTGGTAGGGGACGGGGCTTACCTCAAAACAACTATTAGACCATTTACCCACTAAACTGAACAACTTCCTCACTGTTGGTCCGAGGGCCCTCAGTGTGTGTCTGGGAGGCAGTGGGCCTGTCCAAGGACAAATTATTTGTCTACTTTGACCATGTTAAAATATTTATGACTTGTAAGTGGGTGCAATAGCAATTAAGTTCGCTGATGATATGACAGTTGTAGGTCTGATCACTGACAATGATGAAACAGCCTACAGAGAGGAGGTGCACACTCTGACATGCTGGTGTCAGGAGCACAACCTCTCCCTCAGCATCAGTAAGACCAAGGAGCTTGTGGTAGACTTCAGGAGAAAAGACAGAGAAAACAGCCCCATCACCATCAATTGATAGAGTGTATCTCTATTGTATACAGTCTTCTTATTTTCTGTATACTGTATATTGTATATTATTAGGTGTATATTGTATATTGTGTTGTGTAACAGGATGTGTAAACTGTGTTATGTGTAAATCAGATGTTTATTGTAATTGTCATACTGCTATGTTGCTTGGAACTGCACCCAAGACTTTCACCCACTGTTGCACTTGTGTATATGGTTGAGTGACAATAAAGGGATTTGTTTTGGTTTTATTGTCATTATGCACAGTACAAGTACAAAGCCAATAAAATGCAGTTACCCAGGTAGCCAAAACGGTTTGGCCCGATAATGGCCCAGATCCAGCGGTCCAGAAGAAATAACTCGGCCCACTTGCGGTTGCCGGACTCTTGTGAAACACGGCAATGAATGATGCCCCAGAATCGGCCCAAGTACACTGGCCCGAGTCTGGGTTCTAAAACTGAGCCGACACTGCCGGCATAGGGCCACAATCACGGCAACAAAAATTATACACTTAGCCGGTACTGGCCCGAGTCTGGGTACCAAAGGGAAATGTATATGAAATACAAAACTACATCTATTTAATTAGAACAACAAAAGACATTTTGCCAAAGCAATATTAGCTTGTTTTCTAAATTAAGTATATACTTGCACTTAATCTAAAACAGAACTGAAAACATTTTTGTGTTCAGTATAACTCTTCTTGTAATGAATTGGTTACCAAAAACTACTAAAATGTATGTTGTTTAATAAAGTCTCCTTCCAGTTTTTATATAAAAACAGAGCTTTGAATATTTTTTTCTCTAATGTTTTTCCACAAAACAACATTCCATTACCTTGTTAAAATCCTTAAGATGGCATCTATTTCCACCTTCTTAAAAAAAAAAAAAAACTTAGAAAAAATAACACTTTATTTTACAGTGTCCTTGTTACATATTACATGTACTTAATGTAGTAATAACAGTAAATTATACATAATTACATGCAACTAACCCTAAATCAAACCGTATTCCTAACCCTATAGTAAGTACATGTTGTTAATTAATATTACTCAGTACTTAAATGTATAATTACACTGTAACAATGACACCTTAAAATAAAGTGTAACCAAACTTAATATGCAAATATTTTTCATTTCAAAAGTTGAACTCCAGAATGGAAGCTTTTTTCAATGTAAAATCCATTCTCAGTGTTTGTGAGGCTTTGGAGGCTTTAAATGTGGAAGCTATAAGTTTCACACTTGTATATTGTAGGTGTTATGCTTTACCGTGATTGGCTCTAAACTATTTGTGATGGTCAAATCCTCCTCACAGATACATGCCTTAAACTCAGATTTTAGGTGATCTCAGAGCCTTCTGGCAACACTGAACATACATCATTACATCAGCTTAAACATCTATATGAAGAAACAATAAGCAAAACAAACTGGAGTGGAGGGGGACTATAAGCTTAAACAAATTAGTTTATATTGGCCTTAAAAATTTTGAAAATATGTTAAGTTTACAAGGATTGAGGGTTTGGCCCTTTCACCCTCTTTTTTCATGGCATCCCCACCTACTACCCCATGTATTACCCCATGCCTACCCTATAACATCCATATGTGCTCCTTTTCCCCAAGTAAAAATGACACCATGAAAATATGAGAAAGAAATATGAGAATTTATTTTAATCCTAACATAAACATACAGCTTTATATGAACTAGCAAAAAGTGGCATGAACATATGCAAAACAAAAAAACTAGAAAACTTCAGGACCCTCCTCAAGTAAGTGTACCCTAAAAGAGAGACAAATTGACAGAAAGAGAGAGATAAGAGGGGGCACGGACAATGACACTTATGGTTAGTTTGTCAGATAGATCTCAGAAATCTCAGACTGAAGACATAAATGGTAACTCTGGTAAATGGTAACAACATTTGGAACATACCTTAGGAAGAATTTGCTTGCTTTAGGGCCCGCTCTCTTCTTCCCCCGTCTCTGTTAGATGCAAGCTGCAGCCATCTTTTTATGAACTTTTCAATGTCTCCGTCTGACGCACTGGCATTACTTGCATTTCTTCGCACAGATTCTTAAAAAAAAAGAAAAAAAAAAAAAAGAAAAATAATTGATCAATCAGGTGAATATGGCACATGTTTACCTGTTTAAACATGAAGCTGGTTATCCTAACTTAGCATAAAGACTGGAAAAGATGGGAAAAACTAGCACTTTACGGGGTTATATAGTCGTTTGAGAAAGTATTCAGACCTCTTCACTTTTTGCAGACTTTATTGTGTTGTAGATTTTATTTTAAATTAATACAATTGACATATTTTATAGTTTCAAAATGACAAAAAAGAAAAAGGCCCATAACAAAAGTTTGGGCACCCTGCATGGTCAGTACTTTGGCAAGAATCACAGCCTGTAAATAGCTTACAGCTATTTTAGTAATCAAGTATTCTACCGATTATTATATTGATTAACCCTCTGGGGTCTGAGGGTGTTTTGGGCCCTGGAGAAGTTTTGACATACCTTGACATTTTTCAGTTGCTTAAAAACATATTAATGGCTAAAGTCTGATAACACTGTATTCAGCACAAACTGGGCTACAATAATATGTGAGCAACATGTATGTACAGGTTTGTATTTTTGAGAAAATATCATTTATGCATGGTTTTTGAAAAAACAAACATTTTAAGTCACTGAAATAAGGCCATATATCACATACTAATCATTTGTTCACAAGACTTCTGAGAACTGGATCTTGTAGCCTAGAGTTTTTGCTACAAAATTGATGTGAAAACTATCATGATCACTCATTCATACAAAACAATATAGTCATTTAACTTTTGTAAGACACTTTTAGCGTTAGAAAGGTCATATGCGAGGAGGCGTGGATGATCATGAATATTGATGTGATTCACACCTGAGGAGACAAAGACCCCTTCCCTGAGAGAGAATGAATGTGAGGAGACTTAATGATTGAATGTATTGTTTGTAGCTTATTCACAAAATCAAGTTTAAGTTAAAAGAAGTAATCTGACTATACATTTTCTTTACATAAAGACTTTAATTAAAAACTTTAGACCTACACTTCCATTTAAAAGTTTTAGATCTGTAAGATTTTTTAATGTTTTTAAAAGAAGTCTCTTCTGCTCACCAAGGCTGCATATATTTGATCCAAAATACAGCAAAAACAGTGATATTGTGAAATATTTTTACAGTTTAAAATAACTTTTTTATTTGAATATATTGTAAAATGCAATTTATTCCTGTGATCAAAGCTGAATTTTCAGCATCATTACTGCAGTCTTCAGTGTCACATGATCCTTCAGAAATCATTCTAATATGCTGATTTTCTAATATGGGCATATTTACAGCACATTTGACACATTTACACCCGAACAGATATTTGCAAGCACAAGCTTCGTTGATGATAATGAGGCAGCATAAACACTAGTTAAAATATAATCTAAACATTCATATTATTTTTAGATCATATTACATATCATATTTATATCATACAGCATACAATTTAAATACCTGCTTTAGCCAAAACAACATTTAAATGTAACTAAAACTTGCCTATTAGGACATATTTCAAATTTCAATACTCTGAATCCTGGTTTGCAAGTCTGGAAATAGTCCAACTAGTAAAATATGAACATGTTTATATAAAATAGCATGTCTACTAATATGTAAGTAAAACTAAATGACGTACTCATCCGAAATTGTATCCTCGGCTGGATCAAGTCGCTCTTCAAAATGCAAATGTTCCTCGTTGGATTCCTGCTTTTCTTCTGAGGAAAATGTGAACTCTTCGTCACTATCCAGGAGCTTCCTCAACTGTGTAGCATGCCATCTTCCAAACGTGCAGAAAAGTGAATGAACTTGATGCTTTTTAAGGCACTGTTGGGGGCGTTTATCATTTGCATTGATCGCCTCAGTACATTACCATATGAATAGCATGCTCTGCTGGTGGGTGTGATCACATTAAGGATAATTAGCTGAACCAGGAGAAACTGTACATCGCTTTGTTTCATACAGATTACATTGCATGATAATATTTGTTTTAAATTTGAATTGTTTTATTAAAAGACATTTTAAGCTTTCTTTAGACATATGTTTCATGTTTGTGTGATAAGAATTCGTGGAGTTTCAGTTCATTTTTGTGACGTGTTTCAGAAAGATACTCATGGAGACAGAGACTGCTTAAAGCGCACCCTGTTTATTTTCTTTATTTTACAAAAGCACAAGGTTTTGTTGTTATTGTGAGTGTACACAAATAAAAGTAGACCCTTTATAGTCTCTAATGATGTCTTACACTTATCTGTACGCCCAAAAATGACAGAGTATTTTAAGTTGTTTCCGCTGTTATGAGGAAACAATCCAGCAGGACGCATCGGCACATCCATCAACCCCAGAGAGTTAACAGAGTAATGTTGGGCCTCATGTATTCAGATAGAAGACAAAGGCAGGCCTAACACAGTCGTAAAAACCTAACTCAAGCCCCCACATTCCAAGTCGTAAATTATACTGATAAAAATTGCGCCAAAATCAAACAAAGGGAGTCCAAAACAGACTACAAATCCAATGAAGACTTGCTCACTAAAGGATCGAACTCTCAACTCCTAGTGGATGAGGCACACAACAGAACGTCCCTCAAACATGACATCATCAGGAGTTGAAATACCTCTGAAATGCTTCCGGGATTTGCTTCCAGCAACTTTGTTCGTCCTGTATAGACGCAGTTCATCGCTGCTCTCAGGTGCAACCTCGTGGCACAAGGAAGTAACGTCCGACTTGAAACTGTGGCCATACAATCTCCATCTCGCTGGACGAGTTGAGATTACTCTGTGTCAACCGAATACTCTAACGGATCTGAAGGAGACCGCCGAGCAATTCGCATCTTCTTCCATTTGCCTACAGAAGTGAAGAGATTAAAGATTTCTCTTCCATCTTCAATCAAGTCGACATTTCTGAGTTCTCCGCCAGCCCGCCGAGAATCAACAGACATACCGCCCGCCGACAGAGTGAGGAAACGGCCTCCCGTCATCACCCAAGCCTCAAGGAACTGGGTCAGAGTTAAAGGATGGATGAAAACACATTCTACCTGTGTCCTCATGTGATTCAAGTAAGAGGTTTACGTCTGGGCAGAGATAGAATATTATAGTGTGTTATTCTTGTGTTTCAAGGTTTATGCTTGTACAGTTTTGGACCGCCATGTCCGCTTATTATTAATACTCAGGGTATTAATTATCACGAATTTGTTTTGCTGTATTGTGGTCCAACCAAATTGGACTGTTGTGCAATTTCGCCATTGCGGGTGAGACAGGTAAACTGAGTTCATCCATTAAAGAGTCAAAGAACACAGGACTGTTTACGAGCCGTCCACCGTGTCTCTGAGTGATGAACTAACAGCTACTTTCTCTCTCGCTCGTACTAACCACACACACACACACACACGCATGCGACCCCTCACAAACATTCTGGCACACTAAGCTTGTCCCTAAGCTATCGTACAAGTGGATACACGCGGTAACTGGTAGACGCCATTGACTGGTTTCTCTCCGCCCCCATTCGCGGTCAAATTCCCTGGCCGGAAGTCTCGCGTGACATACTCTCCATGAGAGTCACGTCCGCCATTTTGTGCATGTCCCTCCTTACACACACACACACTCTGTCACACACACACCTTATTTGTTATAGGATTATTTTAGTTTCCATATCTAATCATATCACTGTTTAGTTTGTAGTTGTAAGTCGGAAGTTTATTGACTGCATTGTATTAATTATTAATTGATATTACTGCATAAATAAACTTTGTTTATATCACAAAGAGAAGTGTTTTGGTTTGTTTTGCATACGCCTGTGTCATGCTGACGGGATGTAAGTGCTCGGATTCAAACCATTGCTAATAACCAAACTTGCTCCTAAACGTAGCACACTACATTTACTGGAGCCCCATATGAGGTTTTAATGAGTTAGATTCAATTAATTAATTTAAATATTAATTAATAACTAAAGAAATAATTATTAATTATTTCTTATAGTAACACTGATCTAAACAACCAGTAAAGCCCTACAGTAATTTGATAATCAATACTTTTACTTTATTAAAGATATGTGTATATTGTTAGAATTTTATCTTTATTTTATTGATATGCCTTATACAGTTCTTTATTGATACTGTTATTGGTTATTTTTCATTACTAAATTGTTTTTATAAATATTATTATTTAAAAATGTATTATTATTTTACGCTGCACTAAATTAACCAACTCCTGGTTCCAGCTTCATATCTAGCATATAGACATGACAGTGTTATCAGTCTTCTCATCTAACTCTTGGCAAGAAAGCGTAAATGTGTTTCCTGTAACGATGAAAATGAATTAACACTATGATACACAAATAAAACTTACTGAGGACAAAATCTTTAATGGCAAGTGGTTCGAACCTCAAAGCCATACTTCCCATTCACTCCGTGCCAGTTAATTTGCATCGCCAGTTGGTTCGTCATTAGTTTTGACATTATTCTCCAGACAGTTTCTTTTACAGTCAGACCCCCTGCCAGTACAAAATAGGTGACCTGAAAGACAATATTGTCAGTTACAAATGGTACAGTGCCTATAAATGATAAAGTATTCATCTTAATAAGAAGTTTTCATGTCTTACAGCACAGAATCAAAGTAGATTAAATTATTGTTTTTATGACAATAATTAGCAGAAAAATCCCTTAATATCAAAGTGATAACAGATGTCTGCAAAGTTATCTAAATTAATTACATATATAAAATATAAAATCAGGGCTCCAGACTGACTTGGATCTTTGAATCTCATTAAGCAAAATGAACAAATGTTTATTTAAGTCATTTTGTTCATTTGAGCAGAGTTAAATTAGAATGTTTTTAATAGCTGAATTCCCCCGATACATCTAGATAGGAGATACCAACCGGCTCTTCCTTTGGAGAAAGCATAACGTGTGTCATGTAAACCAGTCATATAAAGGCGGTTTAAATTTGATCAAAAACATCGATTTTTACATTTTCTTTACACAATATACAAATGTATTATTAAATTGTAATGCTACACATTTGTTGATATAGGCTGGTGGTAATTTAAAAAATGAGTCCTGTCGCAACATTCTCTACACCACCTTGTCTTATTAAACAGCATGTTTATCGTAGCAAACTCTACATATAGTTCACTAAAAAAGTATACTGTTTAGTGTAACAAATTTTGAAGATTAGCCGATTCATTAAGTGATAAGCTTTTAAATTGGTTACCATAATTACTCAAGAGTATCTCTAGTGCTATATCAGCCAGCACACGATTTTAGCTTCCTTATAAATAAACATTATGTCGATATTATATGTGTAGAACGGTTTATTAAAATTATGTTATATGTTAGATTCTTAAAGATATACTCACCGTGGTAGCAAGCTAGAAGTTCTTCTGCTGTTGTGGTGGTTAATCTAGCAGCTCCAAAAGCCCGCCAATGTCATCACTAGTGTGTGTGTGTGTGTGTGTGTGTGTGTGTGTGTGTGTGTGTGTGTGTGTTATGTTAAAAGATGTTACATTTAAGTTTAGGGGTCACTGCTACATAATTTTATGAATAAGTCAGACCAATTTGCAACATTGTTAAAAGGTGACCTAAAATGAAAAGGCATCTCTACCCTACCCCGTGCTCCAGTTCCTGATCTGTCCACCCCCAGCACTCAACCTAAACTGGTCCAGGTCTGTATGGCAATATCTCACCCAAAATGAGGCCAGCATTTATGGTCCATAGTCGGGCCAAATCCGCACATCCAAAGCCTAGCCAAATCTGGCAACCATTACTGGGCCAGAGCTGGCTCACTTTTGGTGAGCCGCTGCCAGAACACAGCCGAGTGAGCCAACACTCAGCTGTAATTGGCCCAATTGCGCTGGCTACCTGGGTAGCATCCAGCCAGATGTGCAAATAGTAATATATTATAAAAAATAGATGCAGGTAAAGTGCAGTTGCGAATGAGGTAGATACAAAATGTAACATATCTATGCAATTTATAACTCATAAATATGTATAATATGCTTTAAAAATGACTGTCAATGAACCATGTATTATTATTTTAATGTCCATTAAAATAAGTTGGATGTGAGCACTTCCTACAAGACTACGCAAAAAGACAGGAAGTGCCCACTTGCAATTTATTTGAATTGCCTGAAATAGTCACTTGGTGGACATCTGTTTGTAATGTGTGGGATAGATTAATTCACTGAATATCATATTTAGGTGACTGTATGACACCCCCTGAACAGCATGCACCCTTTAAAACCTCAAAATTCAATTGTCCATGAACCACCTAAAATTTTGAATGGGATAAACTGTACGTAGGATCTGCATATCTCAGCTCTGGGAAGATTTTCAAAGCTGAAACCCATACTCCTGTGCTCATCTCAGTCTTCTCTATCTATGGTGTGAATTTCAAGAGGATTGGAGAAAGTCAAAAATTTCACACAAAAAAACTCCAAGGCCCTTTCAGTTTTTTTTTTTTTTCGAAACAAAATTTTGACCTCTCTGATCATCTTGAAATTCACATCATAGATAAAGGAGACTGAGATGAGCACAGAAGTACCAGTTTCAAGTTCCTAGCTAAATCCAGAGCTGAGATAAGCAGATCCCACCTACAATTTATCGGATTCAAAATTGTAGGTGTTTCGTGGACAGTCAAATTTTGAGGTTTTGAAGGGTGTATGTTGTTCAGGGGGCATCTTAGAGTCATCTAAATGTGATTTTTAATTAATAAATTGACCATAGTCCTTGTCACATATTGAACATGTGATCATCCCAGATACAATCTATTTTATGGGCGACAAATAGGTGGTCTGTGGAAATCATGTTTTAGGACATTTATTAGTATTTGTATGTGGTACTATTCATGAACCCACCTGCTGAGGACTCAACATACCAAATGTAACATATCTATGCAATTTATAACTCATAAATGTGTATAATATGCTTAAAAAATGACTGTCCATGAACCATGTATTTGCATCCATTAACTAAGCAGCAGATGGGACCTTCCTTTTGGACTTAAAATATTTCGATGAAAAATTGCCACAGTTTTATATACAGTTGTGCTCAAAAGTTTGCATACCCTGGCAGAAATTGTGATATTTTGACATTGATTTTGAAAATATAACTGATCATGCAAAAAAACAAAACTGTCTTTTATTTAAGGATAGTGATCAAATGAGGCCATTTATTATCACATAGATGTTTGGCTCCTTTTTAAATCATAATGATAACAGAAATCATCCAAATGGCCCTGATCAAAAGTTTACATACCCTTGAATGTTTGGCCTTGTTACAGACACACAAGGTGACACACATAGGTTTAAATGGCAATGAAAGGTTAATTTCCCACACCTGTGGCTTTTAAAATTGCAATTAGTGTCCATGTATAAATAGTCAATGAGTTTGTTAGCTCTCACGTGGATGCACTGAGCAGGCTAGATAATGAGCCATGGGGATCAGAAAAGAACTGTCAAAAGACCTGCATAACAAGGTAATGGAACTTTTTAAAGATGGAAAAGGATATAAAAAGATATCCAAAGCCTTGAAAATGCCAGTCAGTACTGTTCAATCACTTATTAAGAAGTGGAAATCTCTTGATACCAAGGCAAGGTCAGGTAGACCAAGAAAGATTTCAGCCACAACTGCCAGAAGAATTGTTCGGGATACAAAGAAAAACCCACAGGTAACCTCAGGAGAAATACAGGCTGCTCTGGAAAAAGATGGTGTGGTTGTTTCAAGGAGCACAATACAACAATACTTAAACAAAAATGAACTGCATAGTTGAGTTGCCAGAAAGAAGCCTTTACTGCACCAATGCCACAAAAAAGCCCAGTTACAATATGCCTGACAACACCTTGACATGCCTCACAGCTTCTGGCACACTGTAATTTGGAGTGACGAGACCAAAATAGAGCTTTATGGTCACAACCATAAGTGCTATGTTTGGAGAGGGGTCAACAAGGCCTATAGTGAAAATAATACCATCCTCACTGTGAAGCATGGTGGTGGCTCACTGATGTTTTGGGGGTGTGTGAGCTCTAAAGGCATGGGGAATCTTATGAAAATTGATGGCAAGATGAATGCAGCATGTTATCAGAAAATACTGGCAGACAATTTGCATTCTTCTGCACGAAAGCTGCGCATGGGACGCTCTTGGACTTTCCAGCATGACAATACCCTCAGCACAAGGCCAAGTTGACCCTCCAGTGGTTACAGCAGAAAAAGGTGAAGGTTCTGGAGTGGCCATCACAGTCTCCTGACCTTAATATCATCGAGCCACTCTGGGGAGATCTCAGACATGCAGTTCATGCAAGACGACCAAAGACTTTGCATGACCTGGAGGCATTTTGCCAAGATGAATGGGCAGATATACCACCTGCAAGAATTTGACAACTATTACAAAAGACTGCATGCTGTCATTGATGCTAAAGGGGGCAATACACAGTATTAAGAACTAAGGGTATGCAGACTTTTGAACAGGGGTCATTTCATTTTTTCTTTGTTGCCACGTTTTGTTTTATGATTGTGCAATTCTGTTATAACCTACAGTTAAATATGAATCCCATAAGAAATAAAATAAATGTGTTTTGCCCGCTTACTCATGTTTTCTTTAAAAATGGTACATATATTACATATTCTCCAAGGGTATGCAAACTTTTGAGCACAACTCTATATATGAATTTATTAGCATTCAAATTAAAAATTATTAATCAAACATAATGTATGGCACTCAGGACACTCCTATATATGCATGCGTGTAACTAACAACTCTTAAAAAATTGTAATTAGCTTAAAAACATGACTGTCCACGAACCATATGTTTGCCACCATTAAAATAAATTGTACGTGGGCACTTTCTGCATGACTAAGCCAAAAGACAGGAAGTGCCCACATTTAATTTATTTGTAGTGCAGCAAATAGGTGGTCTGTGGACAATCATTTGTATGGCTTTTCTTCCTATTTACATGTAATATTATCAATCAAACATCATGTATAACACTCAGGGCACTCCTATAAATGCATTTATGTAACTTACATCTTTGAAAAACTTATAATTAGCAAAAAAATGACTGTCCACAAACCATGTATTTGCCACACTTAAAATAAATTGTATGTGGGCACTTCCTGTGTGACCTGGTGAAAATAACCTTAAATTTGATGCTAAGACCTAGGGGCTTCAGATACTTCATATTTGTGCCCTCATAAACAAAGTATTAAAAATCCATGTCTCTCACCGATTGGGAAGTACTTAAAAAAATCAAGAAAATTTTCAGTCATTCGAAAAAATATCGAAAAAAGTCATTTTAGGTGCACAAGTCAGCTAATTAAGCACTTATCAAAGTAATTCAGACTTTAAACTTTGCACACTGTCTAAGGCCATCCTGAGAAGCTATAGATTTCAAATTGGAGGCATTTGGAGCTTTCTGAGTAGTTTCCACGAAACACATATAGAAATGAATGGAATAAATTGCTCATGGGATGTGCCCTGGCAGCGTGCCCAGAGGTCAGACAGACCCCAAATTTCACACGGTGACATGTCGAGTACCCCTCGACACCATATTAAAAGGACTAAGGCTTAGGATGTAGAAAAGTATTTTTCATTATTTTAAATAAATCTCCCTGCTTGTCATAGGAATCAATGAGACAACCTGCCCTGTATGCCCATGAGCAGCAGTACATTCATCAGAGGCTTTAATACTTGGCAAGTACCTATGACCTCCAAATTCTATAGCCTGATTTGGAGCCCCCTGATGGTCAAGGATATTAAATTTCAAGATCCTGTGGCCTTCGGAACCCCCTTTTCAATGCAATTCAATAGGTGTTTTGTGGACAGCCTTAAATTTGGTGCTAAGACCTAGGGGCTTCGAATGCTTCATTGTAGGGCCCTTTAAAACAACATATTAAAAAGCCATGTCCCTCAGAGTTTGGGAAGTACTTAAAAAAAAAATCAAGAAAAATATTATAGAAAAATAACTGTCACTTTTCATTCAAACTTTGCACACTGTCTAAAGGGCCCCTGAGAAGCTATAGATTTCAAATTGGAGTCATTTGGAGCTTTCTGAGGGGTGTCCACGAAACACCTATAGAAATGAGTGGAATAAATTGCTCATTGGATGCGCCCTGGCAGCATGTCCAGAGGTCCCAGAGACCCCAAATTTCACAGAGTGACACCTCGTGGGCCACTTGAATACATACCAAGAGGGCTAACGATTTCGGTGAAGTTTTGTTCGAACATCAGAAAACACCTTTAAAGGACTCTCGGTGGGCACAGCGGGCCCCCGCTTTGTACCCTGTGAGGAAATGGATTGAAAAAATGTAAAAAAAAAAGTGGAACGCCTAAAAACACACTTATAGGGGGCATGTGGGATGCCTGGGCACTGCCCAGCATGAATTAGGGTGATGTATGGCATCGGGGGGCACACTGGGGGCAAAGGCATGCCAAAGTGGTATTTAGTGGGTAAGGGGACAAATAGTGGTTCTGTGGACAGAAGGAAGACTATGAGTAAAAAGTAGTGGATAAGGGGGACACAGGAAGTGAGTTCATGGACAACAGGAAGCGAGTTCGTGGACACAGGAAGGACTAGTGGTAAGGTGGACAAAAAAGGGCTCTGTTTACGCTGTTTACATTACTAAATGCCCTGTGGGCAGTAGGTGGCTTGTGGGCATTCCCCGAAGTGACCATGACAACTCGAGAGTGCCCCTAGAGGTGTCCATAAGGCAAGGTAAGTTGGAAAATGAAACTTACCCCAAAGTAATGGCAAAGTGACAGATGGCCTCCAAGTTAGTGGTCAAGTGGGGTACGATCCATCGCCTCTACATCCAATGGCAATTAAAATGAATAGGGCTCGATCCCTCTAACCACCTAGTTTCCCTTACCTGAGACAAAATGTTCGCTCTGACTGGAATCTTCCAAGGCATCTTTTCCAGGAGAGAGACCAGAGTCGAAAACCATACTTGAGATGGCCAATACGACGCCACTAACTGAAGCCGAACCTGATCCTCCCAAACCCTCTGCAGACCAACATACAGCAGACTGATCAGTGGAAACGTGTAAAGACGAGCTCTCAGCCACTGATGCGCCAGCACATCGATTCCCAGTGGTGCCGGCGACAAAAGAGAAAACCAGAGGGGACAGTGTAACATCTTGCTCGAAGCAAATAGGTCCACTTCTGCTCTGTCGAATCTCCTCCAGATTTGTTCCATAATATGAGGATGTAATGTCCATTCTCCGGGCGTCAGACCCTGTCTGGACAGGAGATCCGCTCCCAAGTTTAACCGGCCAAGAACATGTACGGCTCGTATAGATAGTACATTGTCCCGTGCACACAGAATGGGAATCGAGGTAAAGTCCATCACTCAGTTGGGCAATATTCTCTTATTCCAGCCCCGTTGTTCTGCGGCCGGGCTCCATGCATGATCCCCTCCACCGCGAGCATCACTTTGAATGGGGAGAGAGAGAGAGAGGCCGAGGCCCAGCGGGTTTTTTTTCTCTCCCTTTTACTCCCCAATTTGGAATGCCCAGTTCCCAATGCGCTCTAAGTCCTCGTGGTGGCGTAGTGACTCGCCTCAACCACGAGGAGGTTGCCCCATGTGACTCTAACCTCCCTAGCAACCGGGCCAATTTCAGTTGCTTAGGAGACCTGGCTGGAGTCACTCAGGATTCGAACTTGTGACTCCAGAGGTGGTAGTCAGTGTCTTTACTCGCTAAGCTACCCAGGCCCCCAGCATATTTTAATGGCAGTGGCTTACGACGCGCATGGTCTCTCGCACGCGTTGTTCATCAGAAAATGGCCACGAGCTAAGCCTCAGAGCATGACTGATGAGACTCACGCTTTCGCTCAGGGGGAGGGCGACAAACACGAGGAGGATTCTGGTGATCATTTGCACTTCTGTCTTCTCAGACACAAAGCCGAAATCCCAAACAGCTCCAGCACACGGAGCTCCAAATCTGGAGGCTGTAGAACTGGAACAAGTGGGGATAGTGCTTTGTGTGTTAAATTGTGAGCCTCGACGAAGCGACGTTGCCCTCGTCGGTCCCTTGTAATGTTTTCCGAAGTGATATGATAGGTGTGAGTGAGAAACAATATTTAAGTCCTTTTTTTTACTATAAATTTTCCTCCCTGCTCAGTCAATCTCCACTTTAGTTTCACTTTCCCATTCTTCTTCTTCTGTTTTTGGTGATTCACAGTCTTAATGCATATCACCCCCAACTGGGCAGAGAGGAGAATTTATGATAAAATGACATAAATGTTGATCTTTTTCTCACCCACACCTATCATATCATGTCTGAACACATGGATTTAACCACTGGAGTCATATTAATTACTTTTACGCTCCCTTTATGTGGATTTTGGAGTTTCAAAATGTTGGTACCCATTCACTTGCATTGTGAGTACCAACAGAGCTGAAATATTCTTTTAAAAATCGTAATTTGTGTTCTGTAGAAGAAAGAAAGTCATACACATCTGGGATGCCAGGAGGGTGAGTAAATCATGAGAGAATTTTCATTTTCGGGTGAATTATCCCTTTAAACAAATAGTTTGCCCAAAAATTAAAAGACACGATGAGAACCAATGAGTTTCTATGTTATTAACATGTATTGGATTTCAGCGCTTTATTAATGATTTGATTCAAGAGTGAATAACAACTGAAATTTCATTGTTCATCACACAAAGGGACTTCAGAAAACTTGGAATATAGTTTGAGTAGAGGTTTCATGTATTCAAGTGTTTATTTATTTATATTTGTCCTATTCACTATACTCAGAGTCACTATTTATTGTCATTATTTTGAAAATAAACTGTGAAGACTTCTCAAAAATTCACCTTTTGTGTTCCACTGAAGAAAAATTCATACAGGTTTAGAGTGTGAGGGCAGGTAAATAATGACAGAATGAATTTTTATTTTTTGGGTCAACTTTTAAGATCAAAATTAAGTGGCAAACAGAAAACAAACTACACTGAATGATGCATTTAAGACTATGTACATGCTATATTGTATTGTTATACAGATCTATTACAGTATGTGCATGTGTATCTATGTTCTGTCTCTTTCATATTGTATCACCAGAAGAATTGAAAAAATCCATAATTTTTACAAAAAGCAAGAGCATGATCAGCTTCCATGTGACTTTCACGCTGCGTATCAGTGTGTGGTGAAATTAAAGAACTTTAATAATGGAGTGGCGCTCTGCCTAAAGAAAATTCTCTTATGGTGCTACTTCAAAGGAAATGTCAAAGCACTCCAAAATGAAGCGCCCCTAATGCCTCTAAAATATTGACATAATTTTGCCTTAAATCTTTTTAAACTTCAACAAAACTTCTTAACTTAGGTTTCTCTTCAAATTAAGTTGTCTCTATAAACGTAGCATACCTCAACATTACTTTGCTATATATTTTCTATATATTTTTAAAGGTTAAGTGTGTATTTTCTTACTGTGCCACTAGTAGCAGAAAATATAATTGCAATCTGTTTATTTGAGTGGCAGGACTAGGCCAGACATACAGTATCAACATTGGTACATTCAACTATAGGCACGAGTTTGGGGCGGTGCCACCTTTTAGTTGAACAATGGAAGACGGGGGAGTGTTTGAATACAGTCATTATTTTTACAAATCTGTTTGGTGCTGCTAGTGCCACAGAAACTACTCCACAATTAAAGTGTCAAGTAAGTGCCTCTGCTGTATATATATAAAAAAAAGAAAAAAAAAAGAAAAAAGAATAAAGAAAATGAAGAATGTTTGTTTTTTCTCAGCACTAGCTCAAGAGCTCTCTCAAGGTCAATGGTGGTGTGTCTTTAACCCTATCCATAATAGAAAAAAAGAAGACCCCCCAAGTGCCAGAAGTGTGTGAAGTGGTAAAACATTGTCCATAAAGAAAGTACGAAAAAAAAAAAAAGTACTATGGAAACCACAAGGACAAGTGTGTGTTTAAGATATAACAACTTAGCCCTTGAAAAAGTGCCCAGATGCATTCAGGTTTTAATGATCTTGCCATGCTAATGTTGGATGTGGCTTGGAATGATTGGGCATCAGGGGAGGAGCTGTGACAGGTCTGTCTGTGCCATCTGCTGAGTTCTGTTCTGTTCCTTACATCAGGTATGTCCTCTCTCTCCACTGATGGACATATTGCACTCAGATCAGAGAAGAAAGGGACTCTAGCTAAAATCTGGAAGGAGGGAACGAAAGTGCATTTAGAGAAAGTGGGAGTTTATATTTTAAAAAAATATTCTTATAGAATCATGTTCCTATACCTGCATTTTTGCAAAAAAAAAAATCTCCTAGTGAAATACACTAGAGGTGCTACAGCAACAACATATTTTATTTACTTTCACACAAACCGAGTAAGCGGCAGATTATCAGTTCATTAACACTTATTGTACTTTAGAGCCTGTTCCTCACACAATGATATCTTATGATGGCTAAAGACTTTTACTATCATGAATGTCTTGTTAACATAACCAACTACATTTGCAATCTTGTTGAAATGTGATCAAATGAGACAAGTGAGCTCACGAGTCGACATGGGAGTTGAAAGTGTCATAGAAGCACCACAAAATGACTTGTTTGCTTCAGCAATTGTGTTTATCGTGTCACATTTGCTTTTTTTTTACAATATCGGTTAGGTTTAGGTTTAAGGTTTAAGGTAGGTAGGTTATGTTGATTTACTACTCAATAGTAGCATTAAGCTTCAAAGCCTCATTCAAAACATACACACTTGTGGAATGTAGCTTATCTAATTAAGTGAGAGGACCAGAACTAACTGTTGTATAAAGACATTTTCTAATTGAAAGGAAGTATGTGTGCTATTTTGCCCACAATGCAGTGCTTTGTTGAAATTTACGCCCTTCCTTGAAAAAAAATCCAACTGAACTCTTTTCTGTTGCTCAGATGGCCAATGAGAGGTGAAGATAACCTTCCCAAAGTCCAGACTAACTCTTCTTTTTATCCCTTATTTTAAAGCCTCTAAATCATTTTCATCCCTTCTAATCTATATAACCCATTGCACTCTAGCAGTGTACTTCTCCATGCAAGAAGATTCAATGAAATAAACTTTTGTGGACCAAAAGAAACCATTCATTAACCATGAGTGTGGAGGCAGGGTGGAGTGTTTATTCAGTGATATTGATTACTGAATGGACTGAGAAAGAGAGAAGTAGGTCTATCCTCTTCATACTGATAATATATCCTGTTGCTATTTCTATGTAAAATACCTGATGAATATGGAGTTTATCAATGTTCTATGAGTATTTGTCTGCATTTATAAATGTGTGTGTGTGTGTATGTGTGTGTGTGTGTGTGCGCGCGTGCGTGTTAGCATACAGTCATCTTCTGCCTTGAGGAGTGTGTTTCAGGATATCCTGCTGAGTGTACCGTCTGCTTGACTGTCAGTGTGTCACTTGATGTGAAAGCTGGTTTTAAAGTAGGCGCCCCTCTAATTGTGTGTGTAAGCATTAGTTAGAAATCTAATGTTGCGCTTCGTGATGGGGTGTGCTTCTGATGAGCCTGAAATTGTTCCCTACATAGAACCATTAAACTGTGACAGCATCTGATAGATAAAGAGATACATATAGAGGGAAAGAGACAGCTGAAGTATAATTAGTCTGATTCCCAGCTAGCATAATGAGTTCATTTGTTTAGTGCCTCAAATCTGCATAATGAGAATAATTCAACCTTATCTCTATATGTCCTTTGTAAATTACTCCTTTCCTTATGCCATCTAAGAACACCTTTGAACATACTGTATAGGGCAGAGTGGAGTAAGATGTGCCACTTTGTACTTTAGTTGACATTTATGCAAGTGTAATAGTGACCAGCTGGTACATGCTGTGCAGTGTGTGTAAATCTCACTCCCCTGGCCTCAAGAGGCGCACTAGTGACTGGCGCTAGAGGCTGTAGCCTTTAGCCTCCTCGTTAGTGCGCCCATCTCCCATGTCGGAGACGCCGGTTCGGATTCTATTCAGAGCGAGTTGAGCAGAACCAGTTGCAGTGGTGCCGTGACCCAGATGGGAGTGAGTGTAACGGTGGCCAGCTGGTACAGGCTGTGCATGTGTGTAAACCTCACTCCCCTGGCCTCAAGAGGCGCATTAGCAGCTGACGCTAGAGGTTGTAGCCTTTAGTCTCCTCATTAGCGTGCCTGCCTCCCATGCTGGAAACGCTGGTTCGAATCCTGTTTGGAGCGGGTCGAGCAATTGTGTTACACAAGGGCATAAATAATGCCTAATTATATTTCAAGTGAATTGATAAAAAAGCATTTAAAAGTATTACAGCTGGTCATAGAAATATAATTTCTCAAAAAATGGTAATTTGCATTTTTTTTCTCCTAATTTGGAATGCCCAATTCCCAATATGCTTTTTTTTTAAGTCCTCATGGTCACATAGTGATTTGCCTCAGTCTGGTGGCGGAGGACGAATCCCAGTTGCCTCTGTGTCTGAGAACATCAACCTGCGCATCTTATCACGTGACTTGTTGAGCGCGTTGCCACGGCTTCACGCCATCCACCGCGGCAACTACGCTCAACTCACCACACGTCCCACCGAGTGGTAATGTGGTTCATTCCCACCAAGAACCACATTATAGCGATCATGAGGAGGTTACCCCATGTGACTCTTCCCTCCCTAGCAACCGGGCCAATTTGGTTGCTTAGGAGACCTGACTGGAGTCACTCAGCATGCCCTGGGATTCGAACTCCAGAGGTGGTAGCCAGCGTCTTTACCAATGAGCTACCCAGGCCCCCTGGTAATTTGCATTTTTAATATTTTGCTGTGTTTTATTAAAGAAAGTTATAATTATACATACAAAGTATATAGTAATAATTTTATATTCAGAATATTTGTAAAAGAAACTTCAATACATGTCATAGAAAAAGTTAAAATTAGAGTTAAATCCTTCAAAGGAAAACTAAAGAAAGTTTACAAAAAGATCTGTACAACTGACCAAACTGTTTTTAGCATCAAAAATGATTAACACTTTCCCCATGTGCTTATTTCAATCACAAGCAGCTGTGTATGATAGGAACTTCCTAAATATAAAATCACATGACAAAAAGTTTCCTAGATTAAGCATGCTACATGATTCCACAATTCCAGGATTCCAAGATTGCAGTGCCATTTGTGTCCCACTGACTTTACATTTGCCACTATGCATCTTGTAGGATCTGAGTAGCCCAGCAGAAGAAAATATTTATTCCCACACTGAAGGAACTTAATTAAAAACAGAAGTATCAGAATTTCACCGAGATGGCCTAGAGCACCGGAAATTCCTTAGAGCCATAAAACCAAGAGCTGACAAAATGGCTCCCTAAAGTCTGGCCTGGCCCAGCTTAAGAAGCAATAAAATGAACAAAATTAGATCTGTGAATGAAGAGGACCCCTTCTTGTATTTTGCAAACAGCAGCTAAAGCAGTCCTTTGTTTAATTCATCTAGTAACACACGAACATTTAAAATGAGACGTTTCCTGCCACATGCTAAAAAACTCACTAAAGTGCTAAAAGACACAGATCTAAAGACCCTCATGTTTGCACGATTCTAATATGAAGGAAGCCTCTCACTCTCTGCTCTACAGTTCACACACGTGACGGGAGTCGCGAGTCCACCTTGTGGAAGGCCTCACTTCAAAGCCCTGCCTCATCATCCATCGATGCAACAGACAAAGAACAATCTACGATCATTAACAGAGGTCCAAAACATCGACAGAAGCAACAGAACTTTCTACTGACAGTGCCAAAGAACCAAAGCAACGCAAGGAAACACAACAACACACAAGTACCACTCCAGCTGAAAGTACTGGTGTATTATTTGAATACTTCGGGTAACCTGATGCAAATGGAGTTAGACTCAAAGAAGTATCAAATGGTTTCCAAGGCATTGTCTGTAGACTCCATAAAATTAATTTTCTCTGTATAGATAAGTTAATTTATCTGTTACACTACTCACCAACCTGTTTTATGTTTGTATGTGTTAGATTAGTTTTTATGTTTAGATTAGCAATAAAGTCTTGTGTGTTTTCAAAGTTAATTTGACTGTGGTGTGTTTTTATAAATAATCTTGTACTTGATTTTGAAAGATCTTGCGTCAAAGCTCATACCTAAAATATGTGTGTGATATTATTTTCGATCAGCCATGAGAATAATATTACTCCAATAAGTGAATTAATCATAATTCCCTTATTAAAGCTAATTCATTACAATAGAAATTGTGAGCAGATCCAAGACATTGTATTATGATTTTAATGGTGGAGAATTTTATTCAGACAAATAATCAAATTATTTGTCATTTATCTTTCTTATAATTGTTGTCGAATGCGACTAATTCCATTATAAATTTCCCTACATAATAATGATATAGAATGCAGACAGTTTAATTTAATTCCTAACACACATACTGTTCCAACAGTCTTATGTAAATTTAAACCCCATTTTAGAATTTAGGTGACCTCTATGAGTTTTCATGCAAGTATAAAAATAAATAAAAGTTTATATATACTGTATATATATATATATATATATATGTGTGTGTGTGTGTGTGTGTGTGTGTGTACAGTGCGGTGGCAGGGGTGTGGTCAAGCATTCATCCGGAGAGAGAGAAAGCAGTAAGGGTGCACACACCTGAGCGCTATAATGTCTAACACGTGTTTCTGATTGCAGTAAGCACTGGGGAGAGTGATAAAAAGGGACCACGCCAGAGACGAGGGGAGAGAGAGCTACCAGTCAGAAAGAGACTGTGTTGAACTGTGACCTAATGAGTGTGATGCTGAAAAGTTATTTCTAGTTTGCTTAATTAAAGTCATACCTTTGAATTGAATTCTCAAGTTTCCTGTGTCCTCCTTCCCCATCCAACATTGAACTGTTACATAAAGAGACCACTGCAAAATTACCAGTTTCTCTGGATTTACTAATTTAGGTATGTGTTTACGTAAAATGAACATTTTTGTTTTATTCTATAAACTACTGACAACATTTCTCCCAAATTCAAAATAAAAATATTGTAATTTAGAGCATTTATTTGCAGAAAATGACAACTGGTCAAAATAACAAAAAAGATGCTGTGTTTTCAGACCTCGAATAATGCAAAGAAAACAAGTGTATATTCATTTATAAACAACACGATACTAATGTTTAAACTTAGAAACCAATATTTGGTGGAATAACCCTGATTTCCAATCAAAGTTTTTATGTGTCTTGGCATGCTCTCCACCAGTCTTTCACATTGCTGTTGGGTGACTTTATGCCACTCCTGGCACAAAAATTCAAGCAGCTCGGCTTTGTTTCATGGCTTGTGACCATCCATCTTCTTCTTGATCACATTCCAGAGGTTTTCAATGGGGTTCAGGTCTGGAGATTGGGATGGCCATGACAGGGTCTTGATCTGGTGCTCCTCCATCTACACATTGATTGACCTGGCTGTGTGGCATGGAACATTGTCCTGCTGGAAAAAACAATCCTTAGAGTTGGGAAACATTGTCCAGCCTTGCTGAAGCACTCCCAGATCACCACCGATCTTCCACCAAATTTCACAGTGAGTGCGAGACATTGTGGCTTGTAGGCCTCTCCAGGTCTCCATCTAACCATTAGATGACCAGGTGTTGGGCAAAGCTGAAAAATTGACTCTTTACTCAGTCATCTGCGGTCCAATCCTTATGGTCTTTTGCAAACCTTAGCCTGGCTCTTCTTTGCTTGTTATTGATGAAGGGCTTTTTTTTTATAGCTTTGCACGACTTCAGCCCTACCCCTAGGAGCCTGTTTCAAAGCGTCCTCGCCATGCACTTCACTCCAGCTGCCATTTGCCATTCTTTTTGTAGGTCACTTGATGTCATCCTACGGTTGTTGAGTGACATTCAAATGAGTTGGTGATCATCCCGGTCAGTGGAGAGTCGTTTTCGCCCTCTGCCAGTGTAGCTTTGTTGTCCCTAATGTCTGCTGCTTAATCTTGTTCTCATGAACCACCATCTTTGAAATTTTAAGGATGGAAACAGCTTGATGCTCACTGTATCTCTCTGCCAGTAAATCCAGAATTGAACCCTTCTTTTTCTCAATGAAAACTTTTATTTTCAACTCTTTTGGCATGGTCAATAGGTATTTTTTGATTCCAATAACTTTTGAGGTACTGCTAGCACTGTTTTTGCCATCCAGCTGGTCATATTGCAACAGGATAGTGCTGACCACAGCAGTGATTTTTATACTTTTCCTCATTAAATAAGATTTGGTTAAGTTGATCGCCTAATCAGTACCTCATTAATTAGATTAAGTTGTGTTGGAATTCAACAGACACTGGAATGGAATGGCTTCCATACATGTTGAGATGCTGATATAAGAACAATTTGGAATGGGCCCTGGAGAAGTTTTGACCTGCCTTGACATTTGTGCTTTTTTCAGTTGCTTAAAAACATATTAATGGCTAAAGTCTGATAACATTGTATTCAGCACAAACTGGGCTACAATAATATGTGAACAACATGTATGTACACGTTTGTATTTTTGAGAAAATAATGTTTATGCGTGGTTTTTGAAAAAACAAAAATTTTAAGTCACTGAAATAAGGCCATATAACACATACTAAACATTTGTTCACAAACTAGAGTTTTTGCTACAAAATTATGTGAAAACCATCCTGATAACTCATTCATACAAAACAATGTAGTCATTTAACTTTGGTAAGACACTTTTAGTGTTAGAAAGGCCATATGCGAGGAGGCGTGGATGATGATGAATATTGATGTGATTCACACCTGAGGAGACAAAGACCCCTCCCCTGGGCCTATCAATGAGGAATGTGACTGAGAGAGAATGAATGTGAGGAGACTTAATGATTGAATGTATTGTTTGTAGCTTATTCACAAAATCAAGTTTAAGTTAAAAGAAGTAATCTGACTATACATTTTCTGTACATAAAGACTTTACTTAAAAACTTTAGACCTACATTACCGTTTAAAAGTTTTAGATCGGCAAGATTTTTTAAGTTTTTAAAACTCTTCTGCTCACCAAGTCTGCATTTATTTGATCCAAAATTCAGCAAAAACAGTGATATTGTGAAATATTTTTACAATTTAAAATAACTGTTTTCTATTTGAATATATTGTAAAATGCTATTTATTCCTGTGATCAAAGCTGAATTTTCAGCATCATTACTGCAGTCTTCAGTGTCACATGATCCTTCAGAAATCATTCTAATATGCTGATCTTCTAATATGGGCATATTTACAGCACATTTTACACATTTACATCCAAACATATATTTGCAAGCACAAGCTTCGTTGATGATAATGAGGCAGCATAAACACTAGTTAAAATATAATCTAAACATTCATATTGTTTTTATATCATATTGCATATCATATTTACAGGTGCATCTCAATAAATTAGAATGTCGTGGAAAAGTTCATTTATTTCAGTAATTCAACTCAAATTATGAAACTCGTGTATTAAATAAATTCAATGCACACAGACTGAAGTAGTCTAAGTCTTTGGTTCTTTTAATTGTGATGATTTTGGCTCACATTTAACAAAAACCCACCAATTCACTCTCTCAAAAAATTAGAATATGGTGACATGCCAATCAGCTAATCAACTCAAAACACCTGCAAAGGTTTCCTGAGCCTTCAAAATGGTCTCTCAGTTTGGTTCACTAGGCTACGCAATCATGGGGAAGATGCTGATCTGACAGTTGTCCAGAAGACAATCATTGACACCCTTCACAAGGAGGGTAAGCCACAAACATTCATTGCCAAAGAAGCTGGCTGTTCACAGAGTGCTGTATCCAAGCATGTTACCAGAAAGTTGAGTGGAAGGAAAAAGTGTGGAAGAAAAAGATGCACAACCAACCGAGAGAACCGCAGCCTTATGAGGATTGTCAAGCAAAATCGATTCAAGAATTTGGGTGAACTTCACAAGGAATGGACTGAGGCTGGGGTCAAGGCATCAAGAGCCACCACACACAGACATGTCAAGGAATTTGGCTACAGTTGTCGTATTCCTCTTGTTAAGCCACTCCTGAACCACAGACAACGTCAGAGGCGTCTTACCTGGGCTAAGGAGAAGAAGAACTGGACTGTTGCCCAGTGGTCCAAAGTCCTCTTTTCAGATGAGAGCAAGTTTTGTATTTCATTTGGAAACCAAGGTCCTAGAGTCTGGAGCAAGGGTGGAGAAGCTCATAGCCCAAGTTGCTTGAAGTCCAGTGTTAAGTTTCCACAGTCTGTGATGATTTGGGGTGCAATGTCATCTGCTGGTGTTGGTCCACTGTGTTTTTTGAAAACCAAAGTCACTGCACCCATTTACCAAGAAATTTTGGAGCACTTCATGCTTCCTTCTGCTGACCAGCTTTTTAAAGATGCTGATTTCATTTTCCAGCAGGATTTGGCACCTGCCCACACTGCCAAAAGCACCAAAAGTTGGTTAAATGACCATGGTGTTGGTGTGCTTGACTGGCCAGCAAACTCACCAGACCTGAACCCCATAGAGAATCTATGGGGTATTGTCAAGAGGAAAATGAGAAACAAGAGACCAAAAAATGCAGATGAGCTGAAGGCCACTGTCAAAGAAACCTGGGCTTCCATACCACCTCAGCAGTGCCACAAAATGATCACCTCCATGCCACGCCGAATTGAGGTAGTAATTAAAGCAAAAGGAGCCCCTACCAAGTATTGAGTACATATACAGTAAATGAACATACTTTCCAGAAGGCCAACAATTCACTAAAAATGTTTTTTTTTTTATTGGTCTTATGATGTATTCTAATTTTTTGAGATAGTGAATTGGTGGGTTTTTGTTAAATGTGAGCCAAAATCATCACAATTAAAAGAACCAAAGACTTAAACTACTTCAGTCTTTGTGCACTGAATTTATTTAATACACGAGTTTCACAATTTGAGTTGAATTACTGAAATAAATGAACTTTTCCATGACATTCTAATTTATTGAGATGCACCTGTACCTGCTTTAGCCGAAACAACATTTAAATGTAACTAAATCTTGCCTATTAGGACATATTTCAAATTTCAATACTCTGAATCCTGGCTGGCAAGTCTGGAAATAGTCCAACTAGTAAAATATGTACATGTTTATATAAAATAGCATGTCAACTAATATGTAAGTAAAACTAAATGACGTACTCATCCGAAATTGTATCCTTGGCTGGATCAAGTCGCTCTTCAAACGTTTATTGTCGGATTCCCGCTCTTCTTCTGAGGAAAATGTGAACTCTTCATCACTATCCAGGAGCTTCCTCACCTGTGTAGCATGCCATCTTCCAAACGTGCAGAAAAGTGAATGAACTTGATGCTTTTTAAGGCACTGTTTGGGGCGTTTACCATTTGCATTGATCACCTCAGCATATTACCGTATGAATAGTGCCTTCTGCCCGTGGGTGTGATCACATTAGCGATAATTAGCTGACCCAGGAGAAATTGTACATCACTTTGTTTCATACAGATTACATTGCAGGAGAATATTTGTTTTAAATTTGAATTGTTTTATTTAAAAGTAGACATTTTAAGCTTTCTTTAGACATATGTTTCATGTTTGTGTGATAAGTATTCTCTGAGTTTCAGTTCATTTTTGTGACGTGTTTCAGAAAGGTGCTCAAGGAAACAGAGACGGCTGAAAGCGCACCCTGTTTATTTTCTTTATTTTAAAAAAGCACAAGTTTTGTTGTTATTGTGAGTGTACACAAATAAATGTAGACCCTTTATAGTCTCTAATGATGCCTTACACTTATCTGTATGCCCAAAAAATGATGGAATATTTTAAGTTGTTTCTGCTGTTATGAGGGAAAAATCCAGCAGGACACGCCAGCGCGTCAATTGACCCCAGAGGGTTAATGTATATATTGTAGATCCATCATTTGAATTATGCTTAAAATACATTTGGTCACGAGTATAGTTGTGTCCCATAATATTGACTCAACCCCTTTCACCTGAATGCATTTACCCCTATTAAATATTTGGAATATTCCACAAATCACAAGTTCAACAGGAAGTGACATTGTCTGAATTTCCTGAATGCTATGGAAAGAAGAAAGGTAAGTTATTTTATTATTTTTGTTTTTATTTTCAGTTATATTGTTATATTTACAGAGGAGGTACTTGTCAAATTTAAACACTATTACCTAATTTATAGATGAAAGTAATTCATTAATTACAAATAAATACATTTTTTGTGAATCTGTAGAATGTTGTCAATGTCCACCTGGAATTAGCATAGACATTAACTAGCCATATTTTGTGTTTTCTAATTATAAACTCAACCCAGTTAACTTTTTTTTTTTTTTTCTAATTTCTAATTTGGGCCCAAGAAGATGGGGAGTGTGGAAAAAAGGGGAAAAGTCAGAGAAGACACACACACACACACACACACACACACACACACATAAAAAATAAATAAATAAATAAATAAATAAAAATAGAAATAATCCAAATTGAGTGATCAGAAACCAAGTCTTACTCTATGGTCAACCCTGTTACCCAATATTCAATCCTGTTACATGTCATTCAACCCTGTTACATTATTTTATCACAACATAAAAAAATAAGTCACTCATGTTTTTCAATCGCATTTGGTCCATTTTTTCTTTTTTACTACTTTAATTAATAAACTAAAAACCTGAATAGAATTGGGCTTGCGTTAAAAGGAAAAACGGACTTTGTTGTCAAAAATTAAATATATTGGCCTGAATTGGGTAAAAACACTTTTTGATTGGATAAAAGGATGTTTTCTTAGATTACACGTTGATAACTGACAGAAAGTTACGTTTATGTTTCAAGATGTGATAGGCCTAAATGGCACCGGAATCACTGGCACAACCCATTGGCACATCTTACCCCACTCCCCCTAGATGAATGCTATGTGTAGTATGTGTGTGTGTCTGTCTGTGTAAATGTTTGCATATTAGGGCATACTGGAACCTCTTGAAGTGTCTCAGATGAGGCTAAATGTGAGTGGAGTGCTGCTCTGATCACAAACAGACCCGGTAACAGACTAATATACACAAGAGACAGGAATAGACAGCTCTGGTGTCTATTAGATTTCACTAATGCACAGTGTGTGCATCACATACACAGACACAAGCACTGTGGGATCACTTGAGATGGTACAAGTATAATTACAAATAAATCTATGAGTAATGGTCAGTGGATGAAAAACTCAGCATTGACAAAACATCATGTGACCTCCTCAGTGTGAATATTGTCCGTGCGGGTCTGTGCAAATATCCAGACAATAAAAAAATTATATTATGAGGCATTTGAGAAAAGACCTGGGGGCTCAATCTGTGCCCAAGGCCAAGCTGGCTAACTGGCATGCGCGAGTGACAGGGAAGATCGTGCTGTGAGTGATTCAGATCTCTGTGGGGTTCTTTTCTTTGGAGAATATCCCTTTATTCAGTTCTTAATGGTCATTCAGCTTTAATGGGAAATACATCTAACCTGAGCCGTATTTACTGAAACCATGGAAAGACATGTACTTTGAATAACACATCAGAATTACGTTTGGCCGAATTAACCCATCAAATATACATGAATTATGCATGCAGATGAAATCAGTGCAAAGGCGAGAGTGAAATGTCCACCCTGTTATTTGGTTTCAGTTGGAATTAATAATAAGATTCGAGTGAATATTTAAAGTCACGTGTCACTTGAAGTGTAAAAATGTGAGGGTGTTTGCAAGTGGGACATGTTCACACCATTGAAAACACATATAGTATATTGTGGTTTAGCACAATTTCAGCACTCCGACCTCGAAACTGATACAAAAAAAAGAAAAGAAAAAAGAAAAGTCAGTATCAGGCACTGATAAAATTGGAAGTGTGACAGTGATAGTAACAATTCAGTGTCTTGATGGCATGTTCATATTAGTGATGGGAAGTCCAACTCCTTTCCGTGAACTGTTTCTTTCAGACAGTTCGTTTCAATGAACTGGTTAAAAAAAACAATTCACCAGTTAATTTCTGTCATTGGGTAATGACGTCACTGTACATAATGCTAATAAGCCGGCGCCATAGAATACATGCTCAAACACATTCAGTAAAGCCATATGTAAGCTGTGGAGGTGAGGGTGTGGTCAAGCGTTCATCTGGGGAGAGAGTAAGCGGTAAGGGTTTTCACCTGAGATGAATTGCTGGTAATTGCTGTTTCTATGTTCGCAGTGAGAGACGGGGAAATAAAAAGGGGGTCAGACCTCAGAGTGTGAGAGAGAACCCAGCTAACAAGTTGTGTGTGTTGGCGGCTGCCATTCCCAGAGCGTTTGAGTTTTTATGTATGTGAAGCTTACCGTTACTCTGTTAAGCGAACGTGTTTTTTGTTATTAATAAATTTACCTTTAAGTTGGATTCGCCGTCTCCCGCTTCCTCATTCCTCGAATTTGTTACACTGGTATTGAAACCTGGGAATAGAGGAAGAAGGATACGCTGTCATAGAATCGTTGCCGCTGGAAGAAGTCTTCCTGTCCCTTGCCAGCGTCCAACAGGGCCAACACCAGGCCCACATGGAGCTTTGGAGAGAGCAGCAACAGTGCTTTGAGGTGCTCTTTCGGGCCCAGGAAGAGGACCGGCTGGTGTTGCAGAGCTTAGTACCCCTGGAGGGAGCGGGCTCCCCATCCCCGGCCGAAGCACACCCCCACATGTTTCTCACTAAGATGGGGCCTCAAGATGAGCTATGAAGTGGCCGCCGGAACAGTGGGCGGACCATCTTCTGCCGCTGCTGACCAGGGAAGCTCAGATCACGGCACAACAGCTTCCTGTCACCAACATCCTGGACTACTCAGTGCTGAAGAAGTCCATCTTGCAAAAGGTCGGCCGCAGCCCAGAAGAACACCACCAGTGTTTCCGCTCCTTAACACTGAGCAAGGTCGGCCACATATTTGCCTTTGCCCAGCAGCTCTGTGACACCTGCCGGCGGTGGGTGCTGGCCAAGGAGGACAGTGATGCCGAGGATATCATCAACCTGGTATTGCTGCAGCAGCTCATCTCCTGGTTAGCAAAGGGGATGTCCGAGTGGGTCCAGTGCCACTGACCAGCATTGCTGGATGAAGCGATCCAGCTAGCGGAAGACCATCTGGCAGCGCCCCAGGCTCTCCCTCCCTCCAATGTCTCCTCCTGTGTTCTCTCCCCCCTTCCTTCTGTCCTGTTCCATCTCCCTGGAAATGGGGGAACATTCCCCCTAGACAAGCTCCACGGTCATGGGGTTTCTCTGCTTCCACAAACCCTGTCTCTCCCCTCTTTTTGTCCCAGGTGAAGGAGTCCACTGCCATGATTGTCAAATCAAATCAAATCAAATCACTTTATTGTCACACAGCCATATACACAAGTGCAATGGTGTGTGAAATTCTTGGGTGCAGTTTCGATCAACATAGCAGTCGTGACAGTGATGAGACATATACCAATTTACAATAACATCAAATTAACACAACACAATTTAAACATCTGTTATACACATAATTACACTCAACATTATACAAATAATAACATACACTGTACAGTATACAATACGCACTATATAGATACACATTATTCAATAAAAATAAAAAATAAAAATATATAAAAAAGTATATATATATAGAATGTACAGTATTGTACTGTATTGACATTCAGGCTGTCGGTTGATAGTAAGTTGTTAAGAGAGAACATAATATAATAATAATAATATAATTTATGACAGTCCGGTGTGAGATATAAGAGTAAGGGTAATAAAGTGCAGTGCTGATGTATTTTGATCGTGAGAGATCAAGAGTTCAAAAGTCTGATTGCTTGGGGGAAGAAGCTATCATGGAGTCGGCTGGTGCGGGTCCTGATGCTGCGATACCGCCTGCCTGATGGTAGCAGTGAGAACAGCCCATGGCTCGGGTGGCTGGAGTCTCTGATGATCCTCCGAGCTTTTTTCACACACCGCCTTGTATATATTTCCTGGAGGGAGGGAAGCTCACCTCCGATGATGTGTCTGGCAGTTCGCACCACCCTTTGCAGTGCTTTGCGGTTGTGGGCGGTGCTATTGCCGTACAAGACGGAGATGCAGCCAGTCAGGATGCTCTCTACAGTGCAGGTGTAGAACCGTGTGAGGATGTGGCGGTTCATTCCAAACTTCCTCAGTCGTCTCAGGAAGAAGAGGCACTGATGAGCCTTCTTCACAACGACTTCAGTGTGGATGGACCATGCGAGTTCCTCAGTGATGTGGACACCCAAGAACTTGAAGCTGCTGACTCTCTCCACTGGTGCTCCATTGATGGTGATGGGACTGTGTTCTCTGTCTTTTCTTCTGAAGTCCACCACAAGCTCCTTTGTCTTACTGACGTTGAGGGAGAGGTTGTGCTCCTGACACCAGTGTGTCAGAGTGTGTACCTCCTCTCTGTAGGCTGTTTCATCATTGTCAGTGATCAGACCTACCACCGATTGTGGGCAGTTAATCGTGTGGGATATGTGAAGCGCTGGCTGGAAGGCGTGGCTTGGGCCATCTACTGCTGCTCCATGTCAGGCTGATGCTGGGGAAGGAGAGGTGTCATCCTCCCCCGCCCGCAAGAGCAGTCATGAGACGAAAACCTGAAGCACGCATTTGACCAAGTGAAGTGATTGATGGTCAATGTCTCCAGCCAAACATTGCACTAACATGTCATATTTTCCAATGATAAAAGATCAGTTGTATGGAGTGACACAGCACAAACAAAAATTCAACTAAGTTGTTTATACCAAAGAGCCGTTGGGAAATGTTATTCGAGGTGGCTCACCATAATCCGATGGCAGGACACTTGGGACAAGGGAAAACACTAAGCCGTCTCATGGCCCATTTCTAGTGGCCGGGATGTTCGTGTGCGGCACAAGGGGGTTGGTAGCATGCCTTGAATGTCAGCTGGTGAATCTGCCGGCCACACCAAAAGTGCCATTGCGCTCCCTTATGTTGATTGAGGGTCCTTTAGAATAAATTGGCATGGACCTCGTCGGGCCATTATAACGCACAGCATGTGATGTGGTCATCGCTTTGCGTTAGTCCTGGTGGATTACGCAACGCGATATCCGGAAGCAGTGCCGCTGCGCCACTTTGTGGCGGGCCGCTTCTGCATTCCCCTAACTTCTCTCTCCCTTTAGTTTTGCAGATGGATGCATCGGACAGGAGGCTGGGTGCTGTACTGTCCCAAGTGGTGGAGGGGAAGGAGCACCTGGTGCTGTACATTAGTCGGAAGCTCTCTATGAAAGAGGTGAAGTACAGCACCATAGAGAAGGAGTGTTTGGCCATCAAGTGGGCGGTCCTCACTCTCTGCTACTATTTGTTGGGATGAGCATTCACCCTCTGTTCGGACCATGCCCCGCTCCAATGGCTCCACCACATGAAGGATGCCACCTTAAGTTCGAGGTGGTCCACAGGCTGGGGGCGCAGATGGCTTTTCCTTTCCAGAAAGGGGGACCGTTCCACTGGCCTGAGTCAGGTGGTGGGGGTATGTGCAGGTGAGGGCGTGGTCGAGCGTTCATCTGGGGAGAGAGGAAGTGGTAAGGGTTTCCACCTGAGATGAAATGCTGGTAATTTCTGTTTCTATGTTTGAAGCGAGAGATGGGGGAAATAAAAAGGGGGCCAGACCTCAGAATGAGAGAGAGAACCCAGCTGACAAGTCGTGTGTGTTGGCGGCTGCCATTCCCAGAGTGTTTGAGTGTTTATATGTGAAGCTTACCGTTACGCTGTTAAGTGAATGTTTTTTTTTGTTATTAATAAATGTACCTTTGAGTTGGATTCGCCATCTCCCGCTTTCTCATTCCTCGAACCTTGTTACATAAATGCATATTGCTGATTATTACATTTTATTTAATTAAGTTACTATAATAAGGGTGTTTAATGTCATCAGTGTTTCATTAAGTGATCTTACAATACATTCTAAATTAAAGTTTTGTACCTTAAGCACCCAATACTGACACTGATACAAACACGGATGTTCTACACATGTCTAAAGAATATAAAGTGATTAAACTAGCCTTAATCAACTTTTGCAGAAACCATGATCCAGCTCATAACAACTTCAGATATAATCTGCATGCACAATAGTTAATAGTGTTGGGCCTCATGTATTCAGATAGAAGACAAAGGCAGGCCTAACACAGTCGTAAAAACCTAACTCAAGCCCCCACATTCCAAGTCGTAAATTATACTGATAAAAATCGCGCCAAAATCAAACAAAGGGAGTCCAAAACAGACTACAAATCCCATGAAGCCTTGCTCACTAAAGGATCGAACTCTCAACTCCTATTGGATGAGGCACACAACAGAATGTCCCTCAAACATGACATCATCAGGAGTTGAAATACCTCTGAAATGCTTCTGGGATTTGCTTCCAGCAATTTTGTTTGCAGTGTGTAGACGCAGCTCATCACTGCTCTCAGGTACAACCTCGTGGCACAAGGAAGTAACGTCCGACTTGAAACTGTGGCCATACAATCTCCATCTCGCTGGACGAGTTGAGATTACTCTGTGTTCAACCGAACACTCTAACGGATCTGAAGGAGACTGCTGAACAATCTGCATCTTCATCCGTTTGCCTGCAGAAGTGAAGAGATTAAAGATTTCTCTTCCATCTTCAATCAAGTTGACATTTCTGAGTTCTCCGCCAGCCCGCCGAGAATCAACAGCCTTGCCCACCAACAGAGCGAGGAAACGGCCTCCCGTCATCACACGAGCATCAAGGAACCGGGTTGGAATTAGAGGACGGATGAACACACATTCTGTCCTCATGTGATTCAAGTAAGAGGTTTACGTCTGGGCAGAGATAGAATATTATAGTGTGTTATTCTTGTGTTTATACACACCATGTCCGCTCATTATTAATACTCAGGGTATTAATTATCACAAATTTGTTTTGCTGTATTGTGGTCCAACCAAATTGGACTGTTGTGCATTTTCGCCATCGTGGGTGAAACCGGCAAACTGAGTTATCCATTAAAGAGTCAAAGAACGTGGGACTTTTACGAGCTGTCCACCACGTCTCTGAGTGATAAACTAACAGCTGCTTTCTCTCCCATGATCGCGAAATCGGCTTTAGGGCCATCGCTTAATTCTCTCTCTCTCTCGTACTAACCACACACAGGCACACACACACACACACACACACCTTATGTGTTATAGGATTATTTTTATTTCCATATCTAATCATATCACTGTTTAGTTTGTAGTTGTAAGTCGGATGTTTAATGACTGCATTGTATTAATTATTAATTGATATTACTGCATAAATAAACTTTGTTTATATTACAAAGAGAAGTGTTTTGGTTTGTTTTGCATACGCCTGTGTCATGCTGACGGGATGTCAGTGTTCGGATTCAAGCCTTCAATCATTGTTTTTTTTCCCGAAAATCGATATTCTTCGGATGTCGATTTTCCTAAGAAAACAATCTAATATTGAGACTGTTTTACTATCTGGTTATTAGTCCCTGATTCCAGGGTGGTGCCCCGTCAATGTTAATCCTTATTAATATTCTATTGATTTTTGATAATTGATAATTATCTTTGATGATTGTTGAATATGAATGATCAATAAGCTAGTGTTAATTTTTATTAATGTTTCATCGATGTTAACAATTAACGATTATCTTTGATAATTGTTGATTTAAAGGATTAAAAAAGCTAACATTGGTTCTCATCAATGTTCTATTGATTTTAATAATTAATAATTATCTTTGATAATTATTAATTATTGCTAATAACCAAACTGCTCCTAAACGTAGCACACTACATTTACTGGAGCCCCATATGAGGTTTTAATGAGTTAGATTCAATTAATTAATTAAAATATTAATTAATAACTAAAAAAATAATTATTAATTATTTCTGATAGTAACACTGATCTAAACAACCAGTAAAGCCCTACAATAGTCAAATTAATTTACATCTCTCGAATGAAACGTTCGCTCCCTCATTCAAGTCCCTGGTTCACACATGCTCATCAGCTGCTCACTGATCAGCAGTTCTATGGTGTTGTTTAACTGCCAAATGTTGAGAGCGCAGGCATGTAATGCAAGAGCGTGTACATGTAATGCGCAAGCACAAATTTCTCTGCTCGAATGTGGATTTCCTTCACTCTCGCTCAAACCTGGATGTGTGTATATGCTGAAAATGTGGCCGCTGCATTCGCATTTGCATTCACAAATCTCTGTGCTTTTGCTGTAGGATTTCATTCTCTTTGCTCTTGGATTAAACATGAAAATGTTTACCACCTCATACACGGGATCTTATTGGCTGAGGGTGAACTGCACTGGGAATTCTTTGATCATCAAAGATGGAGCCAAGGAATCGGCAAACACAGGTAATTAATTTAATTAATTATTGTCATATTAATCAAATGTACCAGGTACAGCACGGGACCCATCATTTTGGTGGTAGCTCGTGAAAGGAACAGTGGCACGCTCCTTCCCTCCGTAGTGCTATGGTCTTCTCCTTGGGCAAGAGAAGAATAACCCTTAAGCCTCCCTTACTAGGGTTACAAACTTCTCTTAATTTTACTTTGATACACATCCCCCGTGAGGACCCAGGGTAGAATAGGTCCCCAAGCACCCCCTTGCTGTTTGTAAAAGTCGACAAATGGGGCAACTTCTTTGCCGTAAAATGCAACCCGTGTCTGTGGAGGAAGAGGTCCTGGTACTTGATGAATGCAGTTAGCTGTGGCTTTCCCAGGTCCAACACAGTGCTTTGGCTCGAACTTCATATAGACGGGAGGTTGGAAGGTCCCAATCCAATCAAGCAGCTAGTCATGATGTGCCCTGGATAGTCTTTGGCAATTCCATATTTTACTCATCCTGAAGATGATGGCTTAGGGTCAATTGAGTAAGTTGAAATTTCAGTTCTTCTTGCTCGAGTATATCATCTCTGTATCTCTGGTGCATATCTGCAGGAGATCCGCGGCTCTGTGCATCCCCCTGTTGGGCTCTGAGATTGGAGGGGAGCAGAGATGATGAAACTAAATAATACTAACATGGCTAACAAACAAACCCCAAAAAGACAAATGTTGGATCAGAATTCGGACGATGATTCAGAGAATGGTTGTGTGTTCTCCCAAAAAACTGTAAACTGGCAGAGGTTTATTCTACTTGAATCTTTATCACCTGACACGCCCCTTACCAAGTTATCCCCTTTCGCAATACAGAAAGGAATCTCAGGTATAGCAGGGACTGTCAAAGATGTGAAGAAGTTGAGGTCTGGTCAAATCCTTGTGGAATGTGCAAAGAAAGCTCATGCTGATAATCTAATGCATGCTAATATATTTGCTGGGGTTCCTATGAAAGTCTCACCCACATCTAAATAACAGCAGAGGAGTAATCCATACAAGAGAACTTCAGGATATGGATGAGGTCGAAATAGCCTCAGAACTAACACAGCAAGAAGTAACATATGTGAAGAGAATCACAATTACAAAAGAAGACCAAATAATAAAAACTAGCATGTATATCATGACTTTTAACAAATCTCAACCACCAGAAAGAATCTGACTAGGATATTTGAGTGTTCCTGTTGATATCTTCTTTCCTAATCCTTTAAGATGTTTTAATTGCCAGAAGTTTGGTCATGGCTCTGCTGGATGTAAGAACACGCCTATTTGCTGTAATTGTGGAGAAGAAGGACATGCAACTTGTTCAAAGCCATCAAAATGTATTAATTACAAAGGCGACCATCGAACCTCATCTAAAGATTGTACTATATGGATCAAAGAAAAAGAAATCCGAAAAGTAAAATGCCTTAAATTAGCATGTTAACATAACTGACGACGAATACTGTTGAATGCCAAACAGATATGACCTGGTTAAATAAAGACAAACCACAACTAATTATCAAAATTTCAATATCCTCAAAAAAGGAGGTGCAAGAAACCCAAACTTCAACAAGTCAGACTCAAACCAGTGAAGATCAAAGCTTGATAATAGAGAACTCTCTCTCTTCAAAAGGAAAGAAGTCACAGCATGGCACAAGAGCACATCAATCAAAGGCTAGTCAGGAAAGTAGATCTCGGAAGATTGAACACACAGAGGACATCAATATGGAGGGAATATCAGCCCCCCGTAGCCGTAGTGCTTACTCTAAGGGTAGGAGTAGAGGGCATATTCCCATTCTACCCACCTGATGGGTAGTCACATTATTCAGTGGAACTGTCGAGGAGTTAAGGCAAATTTTGCAGAACTTCAGCGTCTAACTGCTTTACTTAATCCTCTTGCTGTTTGTCTCCAAGAGACACACTTATCACCAAATAGCACTTTTTCTCTGAAACAATTTATAAGTTTTAATGCATTTAGCCCAAATATACATCGTCTGTCTGGCGGAGTGGCCATCCTATTAAGACAGGATATAATTCACAGTCAGATCACAATAGACACCCACCTACAAGCAATGGCCTTACGTATAACTCTCCATAAATCTATTACTTTGTGCTCAATTTATATACCCCTGATGTTACTGTGACCTTACAAGACTTGAACAAATTGGCTGATCAGTTTCCACCCCCTTACATCATTATGGGTGACTTTAACAGTCATTGTCCATTATGGGAAGGAAGCCACACTAATGTGAAGGGCAAAAGAGTTGAAGAGTTTATTAGTAATAAGGCTCTGTGCCTCTTCAGTGATGGTTCAAATACTTACTTACACCCGGGATATGGAACATATTCTGCCATTGACTTGACAATATGCAAACCAGAGTTATTGCTTGACTTCTCGTGGAAAACCTGGGATGACCTATGTGGAAGAGACCACTTCCCTTTGATACTCACCTCTACAAGACTAGACATCCAACAAATAACCCCAATATGGCAACTCAAAAAAGCCAACCTGGTACATGTTTCAAACCATGTGCTATGAAAAATTTAACATGAGGATTAAAAATAACCAAGACCCAGCAAAAATGGTTACGGACACTTTAATTGAAATAGCAAATGAAGCTATTCCTAAGACATCATCAAAGCAACATTGTAAGTCTAATCCATGGTTCAACGACAACTGTAAAAAGGCTATTAAATCCCAGAAAAAAGCAGAGAAACTATTCAACAAACATCCATCAACAGAGAATCTAACAAAACTAAAAAGGTGTCGGGCACAAGCATGAAGAATCATTAATGAGACAAAAAGACAGAGCTGGAGAAATTTTGTATCTAGTCTTACATCAGATACATCATCCAAAAAGATCTGGGATATGATTCGAAAGAAGGAAAATAGGGGAGGTGGTCCACAAGTTCAACATATTAAACATCAAGGCACCCTATTAACTACAAAACAGGAAATAGCAAATAAACTAGCAGAGTCTTTTGAGAAGAACTCCTCACTAGAAAACTGTCGACATAATTTCAATACAATACAGAAACCTCTTGATTTCTCCTCAAACAATATGGAACCATATAATCAGCCTTTCACAGTGGAGGAGCTTTCGAGAGCTTTAAAGTGTGCTCATAATACAGCAGTTGGACCAGACAAAATTCATTATGAGTTTTTGAAGCATCTGCCCCATACAGTACTACTGCTCCTTCTGGAAATGTTTAATACCATCTGGAGAACAGGAAATTTTCCTTCATCCTGGCAAGAAGCAATAATTATACCCATACCAAAACCAGGCAAGGACCATTCTGATGCTAACAATTATCGCCCAAAAGCACTGACCAGCTGCCTCTGTAAAACTATGGAGAGAATGGTCAATGACTGTCTAGTGTGGATTCTAGAGTCTGAACACAAGATCAGTAAATTCCAGTGTGGGTTTAGAAAAGGAAAAAGCACATTGGATCACCTTATTAGACTGGAATCATTTGTGCGGGACAGCTTTATTAAAAAAGAACATGCTGTAGCCGTTTTCTTTGACCTAGAGAAGGCTTATGATACCACTTGGAGATATGGCATCCTTAAAGATCTATATAAATTCGGTCTTCGAGGCAAATTACCCAATTTTTTTTACCCAATTTCCTGTCCAATAGGCATTTCCATTTTCAGATAGGAAGTACCCTGTCAATTCACATATTCAAGAACTAAGGGTCCCTCAAGGAAGCATTCTCTCTCTTACACTTTTCAGTATCAAAATTTATAGTATAGTAAATGTTATAATGCCCAATATTTTTTGCAGTTTATATGTTGATGATTTGTGTATTTGTTACAGAGGAAAAATATGAATGTAATCAAATAACAATTACAATTATGCATCAATAAGATAAATGAATGGTCAATCATAAATGGATTTAAATTTTCTAAAACAAAGACTGTTTGTATGCACTTTTGCGGTCTCTAAATCCTGACCCAGAGTTTTTTGTTTTTTTTTTTGGTTTTGTTTTTGGAAGGAGAACCCATCAAAGTCATCAATGAACTTAAATTTTTAGGACTTGTGTTCAATAACAAACTCACCTTTATTCCACACATGAGAAACCTGAGGAAAAAGTGTTTCAAGACATTGAATATTATAAAAGTGCTGGCAAAATCAAAATGGGGTGCTGACTTCACTGTACTTTTACAACTTTACAGAGTGCTAGTCAGATTATAGCTAGTCAGGCTAGACTATGCATGCTTTGTATATGGTTCAGCAAGTAAGTCCTACATTCAAATTCTCATTATATCACCAAGGACTACGACTGGCTTTAGGAGCATTCAGAACCTCTCCTGTTCAGAGTCTTTTCACAGAAGCCAGAGAACCTTCACTCCAGAACAGATGTTTGAAGTTGGCACTACAATATGCAGTTAAATTTAAGGCAAACCAAAGCAATCCAGCCTACCAGACAGTTTTTCACCCCGAACGATCTTTCTTATATGAAGCCAGACCCAGATATATCAGACCATTTGGAATGAGGATGAAACCTTATCTAGAAAATCTGGATATCAATTTGGATAATTTAACCCAAGCTCATGTTTGTCCTATACCACCGTGGGATCTGAAAAGGCCAAATATCATTTTGACAATGACCCAGTACAAAAAGACAGAGACACACCCTAATGAGTACCACCAGCAATTTTTAGATATAAGATGTGCTTTTCCTCTTCATAAACCTGTTTTCACTGATGGATCAAAAGCAGATAATAAAGTTTCGGCAGCAGCAGTTATCAGAGATCAGCACTATGGAATCTGTATTCCTGGACAATGCTCCATCTTTACTGCTGAAGCTCGTGCTCTGCTTTTAGCCCTGGAAAATTTTAAGAATGAACAAGGATGAAATTTTTTAATCTTCACAGACTCAAAATCTTGCCTTCAAGCTTTGGAATCTGTAAAGACTGATCACCCCATTATTATGAGTATTTTAACTAAAGTAGACAACTTACAGAAAGAAAACTTCAGTATCTTTTTCTGCTGGATCCCAGGTCATTTTGGACTGTCAGGCAATGAGAAAGCAGATATCACAGCTAAAGAAACCCTTTCTCTAGAAAATAGAGTGTAATATTTCACCCACGGACCTAAAACCCTTACTAAACTCTTATATCTCTAACAAGTGGCAGATAGAATGGGACAAATGTAAAAACAATAAGCTTTATGAAATAAATCCCAGTATCTAATAATCTTTTCTCTAACTTTGAAAATAGGCATGATCAAATTGTATATACTAGGTGTCAAATTGGTCATTCTAGACTGACACATGGATTTTTATTAAAAGGTGAAGAACCTCCATCATGTCTTTCCTGTCAGACTATACTGACTATTAAGCACATTTTATTGGATTGCACTGCTTTTAATAGTATTAGACAAAAGTTTTACTCAGAAACAAGCTTATCAGACATTTTTAAATATGTATCACCTAAAAATATCTTAGAGTTTCTGTCTAACATAAAACTAAAATTCCTTATTTAATTGTTATGTTTTTGATACTTAATCTTTTCTCGCCGTGTGGATAGCCTTGTTGCTGACATGGCGCTAAAAATAAAAAAAATAATAATATTAATCAAATGTATCTTATAAATGGGTAGGAAGGGGATGTGTTTGGATGATTTGCACACATAATTACTTAGTCTGTCTAACTGCACCATCACACTGTACAGGCATTACAGGTAAAACAAAACATCTCGGTTACATATGTAACCTCGGTTCCCTGAGACGAGAGGAACGAGACATTGCATCACCAAGCTGATGCTATGGGGATTGTCCTTCTGTACATCCTAGTTGAAACCTTTCTATAATAATGACAGTTCTAAAATTGGCTATGGTGTTTAAGCCGTCCAGCGAGATGGAGACTGTATGGCCACAGTTTCAAGTCGGACGTTACTTCCTTGTGCCACGAGGCTGCACCTGAGAGCAGCAATGAGCTGCGTCTACGCACAGTGGGCAAAGTTGCTGGAAGCAAATCCCGGAAGCATTTCAGAGGTATTTCTACTCCAGATGATGTCATGGTTGAGGTGCGTTCTGTTGTGTGCCTCATCCAATAGGAGTTGAGAGTTCGATCCTTTAGTGAGCAAGGCATCATGGGATTTGTAGTCTGTTTTGGACTCCCTTTGTTTGATTTTGGCACAATTTTTATCAGTAAAATTTATGACTTGGTATGTGGGCCTGAGTTAGGTTTTACAACTGTGTTAGGCCTGCCTTTGTCTTCTATCTGAATACATGAGGCCTAACATTTGGATTCCGAAGACTTTGCTGAAGGACAGGCCGATGCCTTGCCTCCCAGTGGACAGGTTTCCAGGCCCTTGGTAACCTACAAGGAATTACTTGAGGTTATTACATGTGCAGTGGAGAAGCTGCTCTTGGATTGGCCAGATGAGACTCAGTTAGAGGAATGTAAGTCCATATCGGATGATTGCTTTCTAGCAGGCCAACACACAATGACACCTCGTAGACCACTCCCTTTCTCTCCAGACCTCCATCAAGAGATTTCAAAGTATTGGGATCAGCCAAATTTGGCTAGGATTACAAATCAGTCAGCCTCGGAACATGCTAATATGTGTCATGCAGCAGAGCTGGCGACCACTTGGAGATCGAGGCCTACTCTTCCCTCTAAGCCTTGCAGTCTAGCTTTGACATTTTTGAACAAGGCCTATCTGGCTTCAGGCCAAGTGGTTTCAGCTTTGCACACGCAAGCAGTTTTGCAAGCCTACCAAGCCCATTTTATGAAAGATTTGGATGAGGTAGCTGGACTGGATGCAGAGGCTGTCATGGAGTTATACCAAGCTTCTGATTTGGTGCTAAGAGCTGCCAAACATATCGCTTGGGGAATGGTGGGCTTCATGGTGGCAGAGTGCCATTTGTGGCTTATGCTCACAGACCTTCACTAGAAGGATAAGGCCTTTTTATTGAACACCCCTGTGTCACAGTCGGGACTGTTCGGTGATGCAGTCCAGATGGTGGTTGAAAAGTTCTGTGCTGTAAAATAGCAGACTGCCATATTCTAGCAAGTGCTTCCTTGGTGGAGAGGGAAAAGCCTGCTGCAACACTGGTGCGCTTGTGTTCAACATCTGCACAACGTCCCACAAGAGTTGCATAAAGCAGTGGACATGAGTTTAGTGCCCCCTCCAAGGGATTGGTTTCCTCATACTTTTCCGCCACTGTATTTGGATATTAGTTTGGCTCCATTCAAATGGCCATCCGGACAGCAGAAGCGAGCCTGACGTGCTCACTGTGAAACAGAGAGTGAGCCCCCATTCAGTGGATGAAACTGGACCATGCAAATGCATCCGTCTCTCCCCTGTTTGCCCTCTGGACAGCATTGGGATGAGTTTGCTGTTATTTACGCCTCGAACTCCCGACAACCAGAATGTAGCTCAGTTTCCGCCCACAGTTTGCACTGGTGAGCAAACGTTGAGAACACGAATTCAGCCTTTGCCCCTATGACCAAAGGTCTCAGGGCATGCATAACAGAATTTGATGTACAACAAGCACAAGTGTACAAAAATCATACTGTCATAAATACCACACTGTTCCCCTATAATAAATACTGGGGCTGTTGTAGCAAACTGATTAGTTCCCAATTCCCTTAATGTTCACACATTCTTCCCCGTTCAAAATGCCAGGGAAGAGATTTTATCAATGAGAGTCTCTGCTGTAAATAAACTTCAGGGCAAATTTCATACATGCCTGGGTATAACAAAGGTAAAAACATTATTATCTCCCATTCAATAAGCTGCAGTAGCATAAGCACAAGAGTTCCCCTCCACTGTTACACTGAGTGCATGGCAGCCTCCAAAAGTAAGCTAAGGGTGCCATATAGTGGTTACACATTGCAGTACAGACATTCATGCATTAATTTCACTGCCTGCCCATCTAGCGGCTTGGCAGCAGTTACAGACTGTATCAATTTGGGTAATTTGAACAATAAATTATGGTTATGTCATTCACTTCGGGCAGGCTCCACCGATGTTCAATGGGGTAATTCCTACAGTGGTTTCTATTCAGGAAGCCTTGTTCTATGATTCAGGAAATTCACACTCTCTTGCAGAAAAGGGCAATAGAAGAGATTCCCCTTCTGCGAGAGAATGCAGTTTTTACAGCTGTTATTTCCTAGTCCCAAAGAAGGATGGTGGCTTATGTCCCATTCTGGATTTGTGATGTTTAATTTCGCTGTAATGAAATGTTGATTCAGAATGCTGATGCAAAAACAAAATAATTTCTCAAGTATGGCTGGGGGACTGGATTGTGACAATAGATTTGAAAGACACTTATATGTCTGTCTCCAGCTCACGTTCAATCATTACATCAGTGTCTAGCGATGTTCAAAGAGGGACATGTTCTCCCTGCGAGAACATTTTACAGGCTGTTGGGGCTTATGATCAAAGTGTCCACTGTCATTCCCCTGGGCATGTTGCATGCAAGACCTTTCCAGTGCTGAATGAGATCTGTAAAGGGACTTCAACCACTGAAGCACGCATGTCATCCCTTCAAAGTGACTCCTGGATGTTGCCAAGCTATGTTACCATGGAAACGGTACCACTTTCTGATTGTTGGGCATTCCGTTGTGACAGGCATGTCAGCGCAAAGTGATAATGACAGACTTCTCCTCTGTGGGTTGGGGCACTGTGTGCAAAGGTCTCCCTGCCTATAGAAAATGGATGGGCCAGTGGCTATATTGGCACATAAATTGCCTGGAGATGCTGCCGGTGATGTTGGCATTGAGATTTTTCTTTCTGGACATTCAGGACAGTCATGTCCTCATCTGGTCGGTTAACAGGATGATGGTGTCTTACATCAACCGTCAGGGAGGGGTGCACTCTCATGCCATGCTAAGGCTGGCACATCACACTTCTGTGGGTGCAGGACAATATACAATAAGTCTTACATGTCCCGGGCCGTTTGAATTTGGGGGTGAATTTCCTGTACAGACATGGTTTCATACCCGGAGAATGGACATGGCATCCTCAGATTGTGGAACATATCTGGAGGAGGTTTGGCAGAGCGGACGTGTACCTGTCCGTCTCGAGCGAGACATCACACTGTCCCATGTGGTTCTTTCTATTGCTGCTGGCACCACTGGGCATTGATACACTTGTGCATCAGTGGCCGACAGCACATCTCTATGCATTTCCGCTGATCAACCTGCTGCATGCAGTTCTGCAGAGGGTTTGGGAGGATCAAGTGTGGATCCTATTAGTGACGCCAAATTGGCCATCTTACATATGGTTTTTGACTCTTGTCTCTCTCCTGGAAGGGATGCCTTGGGTGATCCCAGTCAGAACGGACATGTTGTCCCAGGCATTAGGAAGCATTTGGGATTGGCCCCTCAACGGGGTGCTCTGATGAATAATTGTGTATCCCCCGCTGTGGATGATACCATTCTGAATGCTAGAACCCCATCAATGAGAAGGCTATATACATTTAAGTGGCATATTTTCACCTCCTGGTGTTCAGCATGAAATTAAGATCTAGTTCTCTTCCTTATTGTTTCAGTGCCATGGAACCGGGGTTTCCCCGTCAGCACTTAAAGTCTATGTTGCCACTATAGCAGCTGAATACGCACTTGTGAATGGTTTCTATTGGTAGACATTCTCTTGTCTCTCGTTTTATGCATGGAGTGCACAGGCTTAGACCCTTTCACCCTGTCTGCGTGCCCTTATGGAATTTATCTGTGGTGTTAAAGGTGCTTTCGGGTGCTCCGTTTGAGCCTTTAGCATCAGTTTTTGATACGTTTTTGACTCTTAAAACTGCCCTGCTTTTGGCATTGTCTTTAAGAGGGTTGGTGATTTGCATGCCCTGTCGATCAATCCTTTGTGTATGGATTTTTGCACCAGGGTTATCAAAGGTTGTGTTGACAACCTTTGAGGTATTTGGGGTAAATCTGTGCCCTGTTAGGGCTCTCCGGGTTTATGTCGACCGCACTAGCAAGTGGCATAAGTCAGAGCAGCTGTTTGGATGCTTTGGTGACCGCAACTGTGGTGGTGCTTCTGAGGTGTGCAGTTTGCCTTCGCCTTTGGGTATTCGGGCTCATTCTACGAGTAACATGGCATCCTCATGGGCTTTGGCTAGAGGTGCGTCCTTGGAGGACATTTGAATGTCAGCAGGGTGGTCCTCTCTGCATACTTTTGTCAGATTTTATAATCTGGACAAGAATTTGTCTCCTACCTCCCGGGTTCTCTCTGCTGGAACAGGAGTAAAGTCAGAGTTTTCATATTTTTAAGCTTGCTTGTGCACCGATTTATGCTTGCCACATGGGCTTAGGCAGTTGGCAGCTACTGCTTGCATGGTGTGATGGTATATCATTCCCATTGCGTCATCACACAGCATAGAGTTCCTATGACAGGGAATGTCTGGGTTTCGTATGAAACCGAGGTTCCTTGAGTGGTACTCTTTAGTAGCTGCATAGGCTCATGTCTCTTGCAGAAAATCTGAGGGATGGCACTATGAGCTGATGCTTGTAAGGAGCCCATGACGTAGCTCCTTAGGTGTGTCGCTTAAGTGCCATGAGCCAGTGAATTGGCATGACTATATAAGGGTTTCAGACCACGAGACCACTTACGTGTTCCCCACTGCGTCATCACGCATCTCGTCCCACGAAGGGAACCAAGCTTACGTACGTAACCGAGACATTTCTACAGATTGCTGTACTGAGTGGTAACCTGCTATAAAGGGTTCCATTGCATAGATTTTACTCAGAGTAGATGGCATTTTTTATTTGATGTTTTTTCAGTTTAAAAATACACCTATGCTAGCAGAATATGCAGAAAAACTATAAATAGGCCATTAAGTTGTAGTCATAGTTTTAGTATTTTGATGAAAATGTCCTTTAAAATTAATTAATATTTTTCATGTCATATTCATTCAGTTTAGTCAGTTTTAATCTGACTGAAATGGCATATAATTTTAGTCAATGGTAATGCGCAAAATGACAAAAATGTGTCAAACTGTTCAAACATTTAGAAATGTATAAACATTTTCTTAATTTAAACATGTATTAAACAAATAAAAGATGTGTTTGCTACAAAAAAAAAAAAAAAAAAAAAAACTTTACAACTGTCCTTGTTGTGAAAACACGAGCTAAAATAATTGCATAGAATGAATTTGCTCAAGTAGCTACTCTTAAGAAGTTAGCCTAATGCATTCTGAATTCTCCATGCTTTAGAGACTGTTATTCATTTTTTATGTTTTCAGTTTAGGATATTGCATTGTGTGTTAATCTCATGTGTAAATAGGATGTGTTTGAGTGAGGTAATTAATCCATTTTAAAGCAGTTAATTTTGCCAGAGCTCAGTGTGTTCAACTCACGCAGCTCAAGCGGGAACATCTCGAACATACTGGCTTATTGGTTTAGATGAATCCATATAGAATATATTATTCTATAGAATATATTATTCTATATACAGTATGGTTGTTTCTATAGATGTTCCTACTTCTGTTTATATCTTGCACTGTTAATATCTGGCAGTATTATTTTTTTCTAATTGTCGTCATGATGCGCCTTTTTTTCTCGTATTTGTTATTGTTGACGAAAAAAACCTTTGTCAACTAAAGTTTTTGTCAGTTATTTTGTTGACGATATTAAAACAGCTCTGGATTTGTCACTAAAACACCCATGTACACAAGAGTTTAACTCATTGGAACTTATTTTCATTCACATCAGATTTGATTAGCCATCTTCTCTAAGATGTACTGAGCCAGCCCTACTCATTCAGCAGAGTGATACTCTGTACTACAGAGCTACCACATTTTGTGCTGTATTGCACAGGGTACAGAGCTGCTTTGCATTGTGTATTAAATTGAGTTGCGCTGTGTGGAGTTGCACTGCTTTCTCTGTGGCATGCTGCTCTAAATATTGCAGAGAAGCCCTTAATACTGACAGAGCCAGGTCTCACGGGGAGGCTGTGTCATCGCATCACACTGAATTACACCCTCACTGCCTAGGGGGAAAACGACAGAACCGGAGCTTTTGCCTTCATTCTCTAAAGCCTTCCTTCCTTTTGTCTTACTCCTGAATGACAGCCTGCGGTTTGCTGGCAGGGAGGGGGTGGAAGGCAGGCGTTTGAGGTGTCTCCTGCTATCACCAGCATTGCTTTAATGGTGTTGTCATAGAAGGATGTAACAGGAGAGAGAAAAAGAGATAGAGGGAAGTGCTTATACTAAGAACAACTAATGAGACCTACTGTGGTTTGAAAGCACTGAAACTTGATGATTCCTTTTTAGACAGATAACACATATTTTCTTTCTATAAACATCGTTATTACCATACTTCACCTCTCCACAACCCATTTGCGGTTCAGTTGGATTTTCACTTTCCATAACCTCATATTACAGAGTTAATCTTCAATTAATGCCTATAGGCTATGTTTCACTTAGCCTGAACCAGTCCTCTCTTATAATTGCGAGTTCTCTGAACATTCTCATCAAATGCTTCTAGGCAATGTAACTGATTCTCTACAAGTATGGATACATCTTTGTTGTTTTGGAAGCTGGTTCGCAGGAGTTCATTCCAAAGTCATTCTGTACTGAGAGCGCAAGACAGGGTAATTCCCCAAGACTGTTCACACAGTGCACTAATTACCCCTGCTAAGTCTGTTCTGGTTGTGATTTTCCAAGGATCACGGCTACTTTGGGGTTTGTAGATCGTAATAAGACTCAGTCCTAAAAGCAGCCTTCTTTCCAAAGCAAAACGCTTTATTAGGCTGTAAAGTCCTCGTTGTGGTCTGTTCACACGCTTGCTGCAATTAAGGTTTGTAAACATAGCAAGAGAGAAATGAGCTTATGACTGTGTGTGTGTGTGTGTGTGTGTGTGTGTGTGTTTTCACAGCAAAATGCCATTTGAGGGGCTTTTAGCAATGATGGGCTCAGCTCCTTATCGAGCACTCATCTGTTCTCTAGCTGTGCCTTTTCGTTGTACAGTACAAAGAAACACTTAAATGTTTTGAAACTGACCAATTATTCTTCATATTTTGAGGCAATTAGCATCTTCTTTTCGATGCCACATCTTTGTCTTCCACAGTGAAATACTGAACTGTGAGAGAGGTGGATATGAATGTATTTACAAATGGCCATTTTGCAGTAAGTTTTGGTGTTTTTAAGGATCCATATCACCAAGAAAATGAAGCGGCTAAATCAGTATCTTGTCTTTATTGCCATTGACCTGGACTTTAAAAGAGAAGCTCATTGGGGGCCTGGGTAGCTCAGCAAGTAAAGACGCTGACTACCACACCTGGAGTCGCAAGTTCGAATCCAGGGCATGCTGAATGACTTCAGTCAGGCTTCCTAAGCAACCAATCGGCCCGGTTGCTTGGGTGGGTAGAGTCATGTTGGGTTAACCTCCTCATGGTCGCTATAATGTGGTTCTTGCTCTCAGTGGGGCATGTGGTGAGTTGTGCGTGGATGCTGCGGAGAATAGCTTGAAGCCTCCATGTGTGCTAGGTCTTTGCGGTAAAGTGCTCAACAAGCCACATGATAAGATGCACGGATTGACAGTCTCAGACGCAGAGGCAACTAGGATTCATCCTCTGCCACCTGGATTGAGGTGAGTCACTACGCCACCATGAGGACTTAGAGCGCATTGGGAATTGGGCATTCCAAATTGGGGAGAAAAGGGGAGAAAAAAATATACTAGTTAATCTGAGATCATCTTTATCCTAATCAACTTGTTGAAGATAGAGTTCAAGAAAACACACTGACCCTGATAACACCTAGTATTAAGATGAGTCTTGGGTGATCTGATCACATGTGGTCAGGTGAGACACATCGGTGTTTATATCTGATCGCTTAAATGCATCTCCTGTGACCACTTGTGATCGGATTTGGAGGGGAGGGACTCTGTTTCATGATGATTATTATTGTTGTTTGTTCATGTCATTTTATCTTATTTGTAGTTGCAATTTCTACCTGGTATAATAGAAACACATTACTTTTGCTACATTTTTGCAAAATTATTTTTGTGTGGCTCTTTGTTTGTATCGTGGGGAAATGAAAACTAGGGGCGCTAAAACAATAATGACTTTTCACACAAATCACGAGTAAAAGGGCAGATAAACAGTTCATAAAGTCTTACAGCCTGTCTATACAGGAAGTGAGCGGCGCATTGCGTCAAAAACAATAGAACCCCATTATATTCAGTGATGCTGTCTACACTGGAAATGTCCATTGTGGCGCATCCGTTGCGGCGACAATAAACATTGTCCGTTTATTGTCACGTTCAATTTTGCGCTGCACACACTGGTGCACCTACACAAATTAAATGGTTTAGAACGTTCGTGTCAATGTGTCCAGTGTAGACAGCCTCAAGCTGTTGTGGAGCGTCAATGGACGCGCCCGGTGTAGACAGGGTGTTACATTTCACCCTGTTCCTCACACATTGTTTTCTTATGACATCAAACCACTTTTGCTGTAGTGCATGACATGTACAGTGATGCAGTTTAAAGTTTGCATTACATAACCAACTAAATTTACAAGCTTGTTGAGATCAAATTGTGCAGTAGCTGTTAGATCATTGCACTTGCAATGCAAAGGATCAGGGAACAAATCGTAAATGACAAGTGAGCCAGAAGTTTTTTAGAAGCAACACAAAAGGACATTGTTGTTCTAGAAATTGTGTTTTCATCTCACATTTGCTTTTTATGACACTATCGGTTAGGTTTACGTTTGAGGTTTAGGTTAGGTAGGTACATTTCTTATGGAGCAAGAATAATGACTAAAAGTTTTGAATTTGAATTTCGTATATTTGAATTCTTGACATGTAGCATTTAAGAAAATTTAATTGTTTTTTGTGGCATATTTTATAAATTTGTTTTTTTAAATTTTGTGTTCTGAATTTTTTTAGAGGTGAAATTAGCTGTAAATATTCAGATTATAAAATTACAGCTGAAGAAAAAATTCAATATTCAAAATTCAAAATAGAATTCAATTTTCTAAAATTCAAAATGCAGAAATTTAGATCTTACAGAAAGTATGCCAGAGGTCAAGCTTCCAGGTTCCACAGCGAAAAGTAAAGGGTTTCAGGAGCATTTTAGCCAATCTCAGAGTAGATTTAGACACACACACACACACACACACACACACACACACACACACACACACACACACACACACACAGTCATACTATGTGATAAAAAGTTAGATCTAACAAAATACTGTATGTAAGTGCAAAACTCTTTCCCAATCAGAGGCAGGTGTGTATGGACTCATTTGCATAACCTTTGGAATTTGTCTGTTGCTGAAATAGAATGAAAGAAAGACCTTTACATTGCTGAACATGAATTTATTACTTAGAAGATTTATGTATAGCCCATTTTAAAGAAGCTGCTGCTGTCAAATTACACAGAACAAAATGCAATGCCTTGAAAAACAAAAATGTGATTGGCCCACAATTTATTGGTGAATGTATGCCCCTTTTATATGCATTTTAAAATATATACATATGTACAGTAGTTCTATATACTGTACGTATATAGTGTGTTTTCTTATTTGGTGACTTTTTGATACAAAAAAAATAATTAAAAAAAAAATCACAGACATTTTTCAGACATTTGAATGTGGTTCTGGAGATTTTCAGAGGGAGGAGTTTAGAAACACTGCTCAGTAATTTCATTATTGATTGCTTTCTTAATTTAAACAGATTGCACTGTCCTTTATTTTGCACTCATATTTATATTGTCTGCAGTTAAAATGCAGCTACTTTAGCAATTATTTATCATGCCAAAAAAAAGGACACTAAATCTGAACCCGAAACTAGAAATCTAGAAGGTAATTGCAATAATCTCTTCCACTTATGTATCATTCTGTCTAATGGGCAGAACTTAATTCAAAGACTGTGAGTCATTTCATTCGCTTCAACTTCTCTACAACACAGTTTAGACATGGTAACGAGTGAAAAGGATTAGGTAACGTCACGGTTACTTGTGTTCCGACTGGGCGCGCTCGTTCGTAAGGCGCGCCGTCAAGGAGACTGAGTCCAACTCCAAACCGAGAAAAGAGATGCTTTGAACCGGGAAGAGCTTGCTCTTTTCCCATTTGACCCGAAGCCCTAGTCGGCTGAGGTGTGAGAGCACCAGGTCCCTGTGTGTGCACAACATGTCTCGAGAGTGAGCTAGGATTAGCCAGTCGTCGAGATAGTTGAGAATGCGAATGCCCACCTCCCTTAATGGGGCAATGGCAGCCTCTGCGACCTTTGTAAAGATGCATGGAGACAGGGACAGGCCGAAAAGGAGGACTTTGTACTGATACACCTGACCCTCGAATGAAAACCGCAGGAAGGGTCTGTGTCGAGGAAGGATCGAGACATGGAAGTACGCATCCTTCAGGTCTACCGCCGCGAACCAATCTTGATGCCAGATGTTCGCCAGAATGCGTTTTTGCGTCAGCATCTTGAACGGGAGTCTGTGTAAAGCCAGGTTCAGTACTCGCAGGTCCAGGATTGGCCGCAACCCACCACCTTTTATCGGTACGATGAAGTAGGGGCTGTAAAACCCTTTCTTCATCTTGGCTGGAGGGACAGGTTCTTTTGCGGCCTTCCGTAGGAGGGTAGCGATCTCCGCACTCAAGGTGGCAGCGTTTTCGCTCTTGACCAAGGTGAAGTGAATACCGCTGAACCTGGGCGGGTGCCTGGTAAATTGAATCGCGTAGCCGAGTCTGACGGTCCGGATCAGCCATCGCGACGGATTGGAAAGCGCGAGCCACGCGTCCAAGTTCCGTGCAAGGGGAACCAAGGGGACAAAGTCGTCAGATGTACTGGCAGGTGGGGCCTCGCGGCAGGGCGGAGCTCGAGGTGCCACACCACGTCATGGCCGTGCTGTGTCTAGGGACATTGAAGCACTTACCTGGCTCCTTGTGACCACCCCCGGAACAGCCTGGGACGGGGGAGGAAGAGGCCTGTCCTGGTAACCCGTGGAGACTGCCACATCGGGGGCGGCTGTGTGCCACAGCTGGGTGCTCAGGGGTGGAAAGGCCACTGCTGGAATGCCAGTCCTGCAAGAAAAAACCCGTGGACAGTAGTCGTGGTGATGACCGTACACACCGGGTATGTGACCCAGGGAGGAAGGAAGCCGCTCTTTTGCTGAACTGTTGGGTACCACAGCCACTTGGGAACAAAAGATTTTCCACCCGGCCCTCTACCGGGGGATGGAGTTGTCTTTTTACCTGCTCTGAGTGAGTGGGTTCCTTCGTCCCTGAGTCGCCCATCTCAGGGGCACCTTTGAGGACCTCTGTGGGTTCTTAGGTGCTGGCTGTGACACGGGTGGTGTCTGCTTCCTGCGGTGGGCTCCACGCTGGGGCCGGGCCGAAGGGGCAGGCTGCGGCGGAGCCAGTGCAGTCAAGGGGGACACCCTTGGCTACGAGCAGATGGGGTGCGGGATCTTGAGCTGTGCCGGGGCAGGATGTGCTGGATTGCCTCCGTCTGTTGCTTCACCGCCGAGAACTGCTGGGCAAAGTCCTCGACAGTGTTGCTGAATAGGCCCGCCTGGGAATTGGGGGCAGCAAGGAACCGTGTCTTATCGGCCTCACACATCTCGACCAGGTTGAGCCAAAAGTGGTGCTCCTGGACCACTAGTGTGGCCATCGTCCACCCGAGAGACCGCGCCGTGACCTTTGTCACTCGGAGAGTGAGGTCGGTTGCCAAGCACAGTTCCTGCATCAAATCTGGGGCAGAACTACTCTCCTGCAGTTCTTTCAATGCCTTGGCTTGGTGGACCTGCAGGAGAGCCGTGGTGTGCAGGGCAGAGGTGGCTTGTCCAGCAGCGCTGTAGGATTTAGCCGTCAGGGACGACGTGAGCCTTCAGGGTTTGGATGGGAGCTTAGGGCATCCACGCCACGTGGTGGCACTCTGCGGGCATAGGTGCACCGCGAATGCCTTATCCACCGGGGGAATCACCGTATAGCCACTGGCCGCCCCGCCATCGAGGGTAGTGAGAGCGGGGGAACTGCGGAATCAGGGCCGGGCAGTAAAAGGTGCCTCCAACGACTTCGTCAGCTCCTTGTGCACTTCCGGGAAGAATGGCACTGGAGCGTGGCGTGGCTACTTTGAGCGGTGCCGCGAGCCCAGAAACCAATCATCAAGCCGCGAGGGTTCAGGGTAGAGCGGAGGGTTCCACTGTAACCCGATTCTCGTGGCCAACCGGGAAAGCATGTCCATCATTTCGGCATCGGCCTGTGACTGGGCAATCGTCCCCGAAGGGGGAAGCCCAGCTGAGGCTTCTGCGTCCGACTGGACAAGCCCGCTCTCCGATGCTGCGCTCGAGAGCTCATCATCTTCGCGGGCTCTGAACAAGAAGCCAGACTCGCCATGAGACGAGCCGGCAAACTCATTTGGAAGCCCGATTGGGGCAGAGGAACGTGGAGGAGACGATCCCATTGGGGTCCCCAAATCGCACCCAGTGCTATCCGCGCTGGCCTCATACCCATAGGTAGAAGTCAGATCCAGCAGAGGTGAATGAACAGTAGTATTCAGCTCAATGAGCGTGACCGTTTGGCTCCGAAGAGAAAATCTGAATGAGTGGTTGCATACCAGCTCCTTTTATACCCGTATGTCCGGGGGAGTGGCATGCAAATACCACTCGTCAATTTTTATTGGCCTTTTATCAAAGACCAGAGGTGTCTCGGGCTCCCAAGAGTAATCACTAGTGTCACTACATCGACACAATGTCGAGTGAGTGACAGATAGGGGACTCAGTTTCGACATGGCAAACTTAAGTGCAGCGATTTCTATTAGAAAATAATAATAATAATAATAATAAACAAATCAGAACATTCAAAACCAAGCATTTGCTTAAATGAATGAGGACACAGTATACTACAACTTGAGGAAAACAACAAGCTCTGAAATGTGTATCCATTTTGTCCTGAAGGAGCCCAAATCTGTAAGACATGTCTTCTAAAGAAGTATGAGAAAAGAATACATACAAAACAAGCGAACACACGCATACTTATAATCTATGGCCAAAATGGAAATAATTCAAAAGGGATGTGCACAGGCATTTTGGGGGCAGGGGCTCAAGTGGAAAAAAAGGGCCCTTTCCCATTATTATTTATTTAAAAAAATATTTTTAAACAAAACGTTAAATATATTATCACAACTCTGACTTCCTTACCAATTTATTTTAATTCCCTCACACTCACGCAATTGTTTCATACTCAACAGATTTCTACAAAATAATCAGGAAGAAAACTTCCAAAATACACATTTAGATGGTGTTTGTTTTAAGCCTACTACCCTCCGTCTGTTTGCATCAGTAGATTTCTTCTAAATTAACCAAAACAAGCTAATCTGCATATTTAAACATAACATTTCAGGGGGAAAGACTCTTGATGTAAGACATTAACTGGGAAAGTTCTGTGGTGAAATGCTTTAATTATTTTGTTTATCCTATTCACCTGCAGTGCCTTGTCAAATGTATGCAAATTAGCACATTTTAACTAGTTAATTTGCATATCATGTGGCGATTGTGATGACGTTACTTGACACAAATTTTACTGTATTCACCTGTAGTGTCTCCATTAAGTACAGTACATTAGCCTGTATGGCCATGATATATTGCCTTAGCTAAACTTTAGCTAACTTATTACATTAGCTAGTAGCTCATGAGTCATGCATGTTAGCAAGACACAAGTTAACTATATTTGTCTTTTGGCTAATTAGCTGTAAAGTCGAGTCATTGGTAGCTTAGTCTTTTGTTCATCACCACTCACCTCCACACAAGCCAAGAAAAACACATCAGAACTCGACAAATTCTCATCTCCCAATCTGATATTTAGATTTTTTATTCAGTAAATATATTTATTTGACAGGGAAGCTGTCAGGAAGCATATATATATATATATATATATATATATATATATATATATATATATATATATATATATAAATTCTAGAAAAAAGGGCACTTTCTCTCGAGGAAGTAAAAGGGCAGGTGCTCAAGCCCCCTTTGATGTTTATTGTGCACGTGCCTGTAATTCAATATTCTCCACCTAGAACTTATTGACAACCCTTGGTTATTGTGATCTGAAATGTGTTTCAGAAATGATTAAAATTCAACTGTGATTAAAATTCAACTGGGGACATTTATTTATTTATACATTGTAATTTCTCAAGCCAGTGCACCGAAAAACAACAAAATTATGTTTCTTTTTTTTTTTTTTTTTAAGAGGGGAGAAATGATTTGCTGGATTGTCTCCCTGGCAACTGCAGTCTAATTTGTCATGAAAAATTCAGCCAGCATCAGTAAAGGCACAAATTACCAACAACATCATCAAGCTGATTTTCCAGACTTCTCATTCTGTCTAATCTCTTCTCTGATGATTTGTGGACTTAGAGACACAACGTTGTGTTTTGTAGAGTTTAGTGTGAGTGTCATGGGATGAAGAGTTTTAACACAGAGCAAAGGTGACCAGTCACATGTGTAACTACACAGATCTGTCTCTCCTTTGCTACCATGCTGCTCAAACACACTTTCATGCAGTTTCTCCTATTCCTATCCTCTTTTGTCCGCCACCTTTTTTCTCGAATAATTTCAGAGGTGTGGTGTGCTATTAGCATTGAAATCATGAACAATATTCCTCTGAAAGACATCATAATTATAACGGTTGGATTCATTTTGATTGTGGCAATTGGGTTGATTATGCGATCGGGGAGATTACAGAAAATTACTGTATGTCTCAGCACCTCCTTGTGGTGTGTAATTAGGAGATTTTTACCTTTTAATTTTTACAGCACAGATTTCTTGGTTAACAGTGACCACTCTAATTATCCTCTAGATGACTTTTAAATGATTGACCTGTGATAAGAGGCAGTCAGCGAAGAATCATGGAATGAGAGGGACTTTCAGCCTCTCCAGAATTCCTTGCCAATACGATCTGCTAAACACAGTGTTTTGACAGTGAATGTGCGTATTACAGTACATTTAAAAACATTGTGTTTCTAAATGAGAGTGTTGAAGAAATTAACTTCAGTACATATAGCATGTATATATTAAATTGTATCTTGGTTAAAAATGCTCAAATAATGCAATCATGCAAGCAATCATTACAGTTTATGTGTGTGTAATAATTTTATTCAAGCTTTAGATTATTATATTATATTGTATTATATTATATTATATTATATATTGTACCTAATGCTGCCATCTTCAATAGAAATATTACACATTTAAAATGAGATAGACCTATAATATAACATAATACAATACAATACAAAACAATGCAATCTAATATTATAATATAGGCCTTTAACATTTAAGACATGGTGTTTTTAAATGACAGTGTTGAATATATTCAGTACATATGGAATGTTAATGATATATTGTATCTTGGTTAAAAATGCTCTAATAATGCAACTGTGCAAGCAATCATTGCAGTTCATGTGTTTTGTAATATTTGTATTCAAGATGGAAGCTTTATATTATATTATATTGTATTGTATTATGTATATGATGTACCTAAAGTTTCAATCTTTAATAGAAAGATAACATAACACAACACAACATTTTCACTTATATTTCAGTATATGTACCATAGATATACTCTTTATAATCCAAAATAATGTCTTTTCAAAAACATACAGTATATGGACAGAAAACAACAAAAACGAGCAAACAAACAAGCAAATAAAAGGACTACATAGAAAGAAAACATTAAGAGCCCTGAACTATAATAAATGTCATGCTGAGCAAAAACTTTAAATGGAGTTAAGACCTCCTGTAGGTCGTTATTATTATTATTAATTTTTATTATTTTCATTAGTCATTGATTGCAGTGTTCCCGCTTGCAATGCAAAGTTGCACCTCAATGCAGAGTTTATAATTAGAGTACCATTTCTAACTGTTGGTTATTTTAGAGGTAGCCACTGGTCCCTGGACACTGTGTCTGTTTGGAGAATGCCAGTGTGGATAAAGATATGTACACATCAAAACACTTGTGTTGTAGCCTATGGATAGTAGAGTAGGATTATCACTGACTGTTCCGCTGCCTCTGGACTTCCAGACAGACACACTCTTTCTCTAGCTAATTCTGCCCTGGCAGCAGCTGCCACTAAAACACCTCCTGAGGAAGGCCCTTCGCTCAGTGACCAAGTGTGTGTGTGTGTGTGTTGATGGGTGTTGCTTTACATATTAAAAATGCTGTATTTTTTCACATAGTTGTGTTACTTGCTTTCCTCTCTCTCTCTCTCTCTCTCTCTTTTTGGTGCATGCTGGGAAGTAGGGAGTTAGTGCATGGGAGGGTGAGTTAAATGTTGGTAAGAGGGAAATTTAAAATTGTTTTCTCCTATCTTTTTTCATTTTCTCTTATTTAATTACACCTTTGGAAATCTCCATTTTAAACACATTCTGTAATTGGATTGTAGTTAGTTCTCAGCTCGTTGTGAATTTGGAAATCTGGCCTCATGTTTGGGAGGGATGGTGTCTCACCTGAGTGTGGGGGCATCATCCCTGTCACTCAGACACGGGGTTAGATGTGTTAGTAATGCGGGAGTTTTGGTTGAAGATGTACTGCTGGATGTAGGAGAAAGAGTGGGACATGGAAATATTATATCGGCGTCTCGGATGAATAAGGCCATGGTGGTATTCCTGAAAGACGAGCAACTCGTTAATCAATTGGTTGAAAGTGGAATTGTTCCAGTTCAACCTCTGGTTTCTCCAACAACAAAGGTAATGATTTCTAATGTTCCACCATTTATTCCTGACGCGGATATAGAAAGAGAACTTTCTCACTTTGGGAAGTTCGCAAGTGGCATTAAAATGGTCCCGCTCGTATGTAAGAATGTGGCTTTGAAGCATGTGTTGTCGTTTAGATAACAGGTGTATATGTTTCTGAATTCACCGAATCTAAATGTTTCGTTTAGATGCGTTTTTGATGGGAAGTCGTATATGGTGTATGCTAGCGCTGGAGAAATGCGTTGTTTTGAATGTGGCTCAATGGGACATGTAAAACTGTCGTGTCCTTTTAGAAGCGAAGAGATTGAGGCTGGCCCGAGTAATATTTCGGATGAGAGAAAAGAGAATACAGCGACAGAAGGAACTATTAGTGGTGAAGCTAAGTTGCTAAATAATGATAATTGCATTGAGAATAGATTGAATCCCCGACAAGAAGGAGGTGTCACTGATGCTCAATTGTCTGGTAGTGAGAATCAGAATGGAAACAGTTCTGTTATGTTCAAATTAAGAAAAGTGTTGAGCATGTAAATGGTAAGCCTGTTGTAATTGATGAAAGAGTTCTTAGTAAACAGGTTCTGGAGCAAATTGAAGCTGTGGATGAGATAAGGGTAGTAGGCCAGATGAACGTTGAAAGTAGCGAAGCAGTAGAATCTAAGGCTGAAAGTGGAGATGTTTTTCCTTCACCAAAGATAGTGTTGGAAACTGATAAGGAAAGGGGTAATGAGGATGGTGATGGTGATGATGATGAGAGTGTTCAATCTGATTATTCGGACGTATCTGATTTCTCACAAATTACCTGTGAGCAAGTATATTCGTTGGAAGAAATAAATGATTTCATGGATGAGACTTTTGGAAAACCTGTTGATGTAAGGAATTTTTTTTCTGATTTGAAAAAGTTTGAAACTTCAGTTCTTTACTGGCAGAAGAGGGTTGGGGAAGATGGCTTAAGTCAGAGAAAAATATTCCGGTTAAAAAAGATACTTTCAAAGCTGAGAAAAGGAAAAAAATCATGCAAAATGTAAATGTAATTGGGCCAAATGAGATGCACTTCACATAAGGTGATTTTACTACTCTTCCTTTTCTGTCTGTCTCTTCTTTCTTTCTATGTAAGTCTTCTTATAGAGATTAGTGGGTTCTTCAAACATCAGTGGGGGAAGAGACAGGAGCAAGAGAGCAATGGTTGCTGAAATCATAAATTAAAAATAAATCTAAACATTACCTTTCTACAAGAAACACATATAGATTATAAAAATGAGGTAGAATGGTACAGATGGTGGGAGGGGAAGTGTTTTATTAGTCATGGATCAAATACAAGTGCAGGTGTGGCTATCCTCTTTTCAAAAAATTTGGATTTGAAAATGTTGTTAACCATGGAATTAGAAAAAGGAAGTGTTTTAATAGTTAAAGCAGAAATAAAGGGGTTTGTATTTTTATTCATTATTGTTTATGCTCCTAATAAAGGGCCAGATCGTGTAGAACTTTTTAGAAAACTGCAAAATATATTAAGACAGCAAAATGAAGATTTTTGTGTGATAATGGGTGGAGACTGGAATTGCACTACTAATTTTTTATTAGATAGAAATGGAGAAGAGTCTCACCCACAGTCAAGTAATGCACTTCTCAATTTAACTAAATAGTTTGAGTCAATGGATGTGTGGAGGGATAGAAACCAGATGAATTTAAAGAATAAGAAAATGGATCTGAAAGTTTTTTTGGAGGAAAGAGTCAAGGGTGTTTTGTTTAGATCAAGGATAATGTCTATTAAGGAAACTGATGCTCCTACTTCTTATTTTTTTAATTTAGAATGTAAAGTTGCACAGCAGAAGGTTTTGCACTGTTTGCGTCGTGAGAATGGGAAATTGACTTCAGATCCATTGGAAATGAGGAAAATGGCTATAGACTTTTATGCTGAACTATTTGGACCTACTGAATGTGATTTTGAAGGCATGGATCAACTGTTGCAAGGGTTACCTAAACTGGAGCATGTGGATAAAGAAAAGCTTGAAAAGATGATTACATTTAATGAACTATATGAAGCAGATCAACAACTTTCTGATGGTTGATTACCAGGAATTGATAGTCTGCCAGCGGAATTTTATAAGAATTTCTGGAGTATTTTAGGCAGACATTTTTATGAAGTAATTTGTGAATGTTTTGAGAGAGGAACACTTCCAACCAGTTGGCTGTGTTATCCCTACTTCCAAAAAAAGGAGATCTGGGATTGTTAAAAAATTGGAGACCAGTATCTTTAATGTGTTTAGATTATAAAATAATATCTAAACGTTTAGCCAATAGGCTTAAGAAATATTTACATATTATGGTGAAGAAGGAACAAACATATTGTATTCCAGGTCGTACAATCATGGATAATTTGTTTTTAATAAGAGATGTTATTGATGTTTCGATTAATAATAATTGTGATATTGGGTTTCTGTCTATCGATCAAGAAAAAGCCTTTGACCGTGTTGGACATGCATATCTTTTTAAGGTTTTAGAAGCTTTTGGGTTTGGAAAAAAAAAAATATTTCTTGGATAATGTTGTTGTATAATAAGGCCTCTGTAGTGATCAAGATAGGGGGTGGTTTGAGTAGCCCAGTATTCGTTAAAAGAGGCATTAGGCAGGAATGTCCTCTTTCAGGGCAGCTCTACAGCTTAGTAACTGAGCCTCTTTTATGTGAATTAAGAAATAATTTGAAAGTTTTTTTTTTTGTTTGTTTCTGAAAAGTTAAAATGTTCCTTATCGGCATATGCAGATGATATAACTGTTTTTGTAACCTGGCAGGAAGATATTCAAACACTTTGTAAGAGCCTAGCCCTGTTTGAAAAAGCTTCTTCTGCAAAAGTAAACTGGGGAAAAAGTGAGGGGTTTATTATGGGTGAATGGAGAAATGGCGGGATACCTCACATTCCAGGAGGTTTGAAGTGGGGATCAGAAGGTATAAAAATCTTAGGAGTTTTCTTGGGTTCAGAGAATTATAGGAAAAAGAACTGGGAAGGTATGCTGGATAAGGTGTTAGCCAAGTTGTCTAAATGGAAATGGCTATTACCTGACCTATCCTACAGTGGTAGAGTCTTGGTCATAAATAATTTGGCTGCCTCTATGTTTTGGCACAGGCTAAATGTCCTAGAGCCACCTGATGAACTGATTAAAGATATCCAGAGAAAGTTTGAGTCCTTTTGGTCGGGGCAACACTGGATTCCTGGGCCTGCTTTGTATTTGCCGTCTCAAGAAGGAGGACAAGGCCTTGTAGACATCAGAAGTCGGATCAATACATTTCGATTACAAGCAGTACAGAGACTGTTGGATGCAGAGGAGACAGAGTGGAGCAATGTGGCATGTGCTTTGCTGAGAAAGACATCAAGTCTTGGATATGATAAGCAATTGTTTTTAATCAGAATAAATGAACCAGACTTGAGCAATTTGACTCCATTCTATTTTTCCATGTTACAAGCATGGAATATGACTTTTTCTGTAAGTAGAGGAATTGAACAACCACAAGACTGGATTATGGGGGAACCTTTTTTTCACAATCCATTAATTCAGACCAAATGTTTGTTTTCAGGAAGTTTGAGAAACTGTCTGATTAGAGCTGGATGTACCAAAGTAGAGAATCTCAGAGATGCCAAAGGTGGAAAACAGTGGAATCATTACAGAAGGATACAGGAATAAACTCTTTACGCCTCCTGTCTCAGTTGCTGAAGGAAATGCATGCAGCTTTACCAGGAGTCTGCAGAGAAGCTTTAGAACTTCAGAAGTGCAAGAGAGGGGGAAAGACTGTAAGTTTCCATTGATATGGCACAGGAGGAGTACCAAGAAGAAGGTGGCACAATTTTGACTTTTAAAACACCAGAATTGGGGAGGTTTCAGGACATTAGCAAAAAAGCATTATAATCTGTGTGTGTCAAAATGTCTCATTGGCGTGTTTTGAAAAAAGTCAAAGTTTGGAGGTGGTCAGAAATATTTGGGCCAGACTTTAGAGGATGCTGGAGATCTCTGTATAAGCCTGCTATAGAGAAACATACAGCAGATTTACAGTGGAGACTAATTCATGGTAATATAGCTACGAAAAGACATGTAGCGCACCTGAATCCAGCAGTAGGAAAAATTGTCCCTTTTGCGGAATAGAAGAAACTGTGGATCATTTATTTATTCAATGTGAGAGATTAGGAGGACATTTGGTATTTTAAAAAGTTGGTTTGAAGGCTTTGGTGAGAATTTTTCTTATAAAGGTTTTATTAGTGGTCTGAAATATAACTTCCAGGAATTAAGAAAACTGTGTTTATTAAACTATTTGTTAGGATCAGCAAAGATAGCAATATGGAAACCAGGAAGAATAAAATATTAGGTACTGGATCAGTTGATGTAGAAAAGGTTCTGAAAGGGTTGGTTACTGCTCGATTTAAAATTGAGTTTTCATATTTTAAAATGGTTAATAATGTATTAGATTTTTCAACTATTTGGGCTGTGGGAAGAGTTTTGTGTGAAGTTGGAGATGATGAAGTGCTAATTTTAAGTTTTTAAAGTAGATAAAGGTTTTTTAAATGGTTTAATTGTTCTGTATTAGAGTGTAATATTGATGGAATATTTGTGACATAATAAAAGTTTTGTTAAACCTCTCTCTCTCTCTCTCTCTCTCTCTCTCTCTCTCTCTCTCTCTCAAAAATGCATAAACTCAAATGCTGTTCTCAACTCATTATATTTACATAAAATGATGTACTGTATTTACGAGTGAAGCAGGATATGAAACGAGAAAAAATGTAGGGTGGTACCTGATTTTATCCACTGAGAATTGATTGAATTGTAAAAAGTGGGTGTTATGTTTCAGAATGGAGCCAGGTGGTTGGAGGGGATGGTTTGAAAAAAAAAAAAGGAACGTTTACACATAGAGATTTGAAACAACAAAGTGACAGTAAGTCATTAATTTTCATTGAGCCTTTTCCAGTGACATGAGTGACAGTAACTGTGTACCATGTGATGTGGGTATCTTCAGCAGTGCAACAAAGTTGGGAAAAAAAGTCTAATGTTGCTGTGAGCAATTGCACTGTTGTATATGATTTGTCTCCACCCAGAGGCAGTGATAAAAAAATAAAAAAATAATAAAAAAAAGATGCATAGAAAACCATATCAGGAATTGATTCATGCATTGATCATCATTCATCTTGTTCATGATAAGATGCATTGTGTAGTGCTGCAGTTTAATACAAATGATTCTTAGCAGCAAGAAAGCTGATTCCTTGTTAAACTAGAATTATATATATATATATATATATATATATATATATATATATATATATATATATATATATACACACACACACACACACTACCGGTCAAAAGTTTTGAAATGCTTACTCATTCTTTATTATAATGTTTTTTTTTTGTTTTTTTTTTTTGTTTTTTCACATTTAGAATAATAGTAAAGTCATCAAAACTATGGAATAACATAAATGGAACTTTGGGAATTACGTTGTGACTAAACAAAATCCAAAATAAATCAAAACTGTGTTATATTTTAGCATCTTCAAAGTAGTTACCCTTTGCCTAGAATTTGCAGACATGTACTCTTGACATTTTCTCAACCAACTTCTTGAAGTATCACCCTGGGATGCTTTTTAAACAGTATTGAAGGAGTTCCCATCTATGTTGGGCACTTATTGGCTGCTTTTCTTTATTATTTGGTCCAAGTCATCAATTTAAATCAATTAAATTTTAGTTTTATAATGAAATACATTTATATGGTGGCACAATTATATTTTTGTCTACAAAACTAATTTCAAACATTTAAGCATACGTGTGTATATATATATATATATATATATATATCAGCAATACTTTTAATTTGTGATCAGATTTTCAAAAGCTATAGCCAGTTGTGAATCCCACCAACAATGTTAGGGCATCCCGCAGTATAATCACCTATTACGATCAACAATGCGGTGACTTAACAATAAAATCACTGTACGTGTGAAAGGAGGCATTAGAGGCATTTGTAATGTTAGCTCAAAATGAAAGTTGTTTTAGAAGAAAAGTTATTACACTAAAGATTACAAAGACAAACACTTGAAATATCATGCAATGATGAACCATGGACAATAAGACCAGGAACATGTATTAAGAAAGTAATATGGTCAATTAATTTCATGTTGATTTTAAAGGGAAAATTAAACCAAAAATGAAATAAGTCTATGTAACAAGGTTAAAATGGGAATGGAGAAGGCGGGAACCGGCTGAACAGTCAAAATAATATTTAATGAAACAAAAAGACACAACACAAACGCACACACAGCAGATGTGTGTGGCTCTCTCTCTCTCGAACTGCCGCATCCCACTGCACTTATCCCTCTCCTCGCTGATTAGCCCAATTGGGGGCCGGGCGTGCATAGTCACGGCCCGGCCCGGCCCTCCTCCTCTTCACAGTCTAGTCCAGTTTGTGGTCCTGAGGACAGATCACAGATTGTCTCTCTGTGGTCCCTACTGAAGTCACAGTGCTCATCTGAGCCCCTGTTGGCACAACTAGCTGTGGTTATTGCTGCTAATAATTCTTCAGGGAGAGTTTTTGTTGATGAGAGCAGATATCCCAAGGCTCCCTGCTAGATCTCTCCAAGAGTAGATTTAAATAAAGATCATGCTCCACATTCAGATAAATCACACACAGCAGACCACATCTTGTTTTGCAGAAAGCACAGCATGGTTAACTCATGTAGCATTGCAACATCAAAACCAGAGAGATTAATGGAGTCCAGGTGTATGATTGATTTAAAACTTCCTGCAACCCAGTTTATGCAAAACAAACCGTTTAAACTGGCCTAGGATGGTTTGCCTAGCTGGTCTCTCAACCCTAAAACCAGACAAATGGGCTAACCTTCTTTTTTCAGCATGGTCATCCATATCTATGATATCTTAATTGCTAAGTGGTTCCACTAGCTGACTGGTAGCTATAACTGAAAGTTCAGCAACCAATGAAACAGATTAATATTATCTAGTCCCAACATATGTCTAAAAGTGTTGTAGCAGGCAAATCTGGTTGGATGCGGTTCTGTTTTGATGGTGTTGCTGTGCTCAGACCATATTCCACCTTGAATTTGCCGCAGGTTTGATGCTGATTATACGAAACTGGCATCAGTGCCTGTCTTCATCTGTTTATTGAAGTCCGGATCTCTTTAAATCAATAAGCACAGCTCGGGGCAAGGACACACTCACTCTGTCTCAGATCATCCTAAACACTGCTGACCAACTGCAAATGCTGCCTTCACCAGGGCTGCTAGTAGGGGATTGTGTGTGTGTGTGTATGAACGAGAATTGATAGGGAGGATTTCACACCTAGCACATCACTGATTGGGGTTGATCCATGCATGAACTGTTATTTATTTGATCTTTCTGAAGGACAAAATCAAAATAGAAGAGGCACTAATGATAACAATAATGATGGATCTATCCTGAACTTGGCACTATAATTTTTATGAGAGAGAGAGAGAGAGATGCAAGGGAGAGAAAGTGAAAGCAGGTCTTCATTTTTGTGTTTAAGGGCACTTTCCATAAGTAGAGTACATTTTTGTGTACTCTGATTTCCCCTATTACCAAAAAAATAAAATAAAACAAAATAAAAATAAATAAATAATAATAATAATAATAATAATAAAAACTTTCCTGTGACACACAAGGAGTAATATTGTTTAGACACTTTCACAAGTAAATAATCTAATCTCATTTTCTCAATTGTTACACAAATTGTTGTATGACTGCATTCATCAAGCATTTCATTTATGAGCAGTATGAACTTTTATAACTGACCAAAATAAAAAAAATAAAAATCCCACACTAGCAATAACATTTATTGTTATATATATATATATATATATATATATATATATAGCAGCTCAGATCCCAAAGTTCTAAAGGATCAATTGTATCACCAAAACAGTGAATGCAAGTGCTAATTTTACATCTACAATATCAGGCAATTTTGCTGAGAAGCCAGAATGGGAGAATCACAGACAATTCAAAGCAACAGAAGCTTTCTCAAGGTGCTTAAAGAGGTCATGATCAATCACAGGGCCAAATTAAGATTTAGACAATTTTTAAAGAATATATATATATATATATATATATATACAGGTGCATCTCAATAAATTAGAATGTCGTGGAAAAGTTCATTTATTTCAGTAATTCAACTCAAATTGTGAAACTCGTGTATTAAATAAATTCAGTGCACACAGACTGAAGTAGTTTAAGTCTTTGGTTCTTTTAATTGTGATGATTTTGGCTCACATTTAACAAAAACCCACCAATTCACTATCTCAAAAAATTAGAATACATCATAAGACCAATAAAAAAAACATTTTTAGTGAATTGTTGGCCTTCTGGAAAGTATGTTCATTTACTGTATATGTACTCAATACTTGGTAGGGGCTCCTTTTGCTTTAATTACTGCCTCAATTCGGCGTGGCATGGAGGTGATCAGTTTGTGGCACTGCTGAGGTGGTATGGAAGCCCAGGTTTCTTTGACAGTGGCCTTCAGCTCATCTGCATTTTTTGGTCTCTTGTTTCTCATTTTCCTCTTGACAATACCCTATAGATTCTCTATGGGGTTCAGGTCTGGTGAGTTTGCTGGCCAGTCAAGCACACCAACACCATGGTCATTTAACCAACTTTTGGTGCTTTTGGCAGTGTGGGCAGGTGCCAAATCCTGCTGGAAAATGAAATCAGCATCTTTAAAAAGCTGGTCAGCAGAAGGAAGCATGAAGTGCTCCAAAATTTCTTGGTAAACAGGTGCAGTGACTTTGGTTTTCAAAAAACACAATGGACCAACACCAGCAGATGACATTGCACCCCAAATCATCACAGACTGTGGAAACTTAACACTGGACTTCCAGCAACTTGGGCTATGAGCTTCTCCACCCTTCCTCCAGACTCTAGGACCTTGGTTTCCAAATGAAATACAAAACTTGCTCTCATCTGAAAAGAGGACTTTGGAACACTGGGCAACAGTCCAGTTCTTCTTCTCCTTAGCCCAGGTAAGACGCCTCTGACGTTGTCTGTGGTTCAGGAGTGGCTTAACAAGAGGAATACGACAACTGTAGCCAAATTCCTTGACATGTCTGTGTGTGGTGGCTTGACCCCAGCCTCAGTCCATTCCTTGTGAAGTTCACCCAAATTCTTGAATCAATTTTGCTTGACAATCATAAGGCTGCGGTTCTCTCGGTTGGTTGTGCATCTTTTTCTTCCACACTTTTTCCTTCCACTCAACTTTCTGTTAACATGCTTGGATACAGCACTCTGTGAACAGCCAGCTTCTTTGGCAATGAATGTTTGTGGCTTACCCTCCTTGTGAAGGGTGTCAATGATTGTCTTCTGGACAACTGTCAGATCAGCAGTCTTCCCCATGATTGTGTAGCCTAGTGAACCAAACTGAGAGACCATTTTGAAGGCTCAGGAAACCTTTGCAGGTGTTTTGAGTTGATTAGCTGATTGGCATGTCACCATATTCTAATTTTTTGAGATAGTGAATTGGTGGGTTTTTGTTAAATGTGAGCCAAAATCATCACAATTAAAAGAACCAAAGACTTAAACTACTTCAGTCTGTGTGCATTGAATTTATTTAATACACGAGTTTCACAATTTGAGTTGAATTACTGAAATAAATGAACTTTTCCACGACATTCTAATTTATTGAGATGCACCTGTATATATATATATATATATATATATATATATATATATATATATATATATATATATATATATATTCCATAAGGTCCATTTATCTCCATTTATACAGAGTGATTTTATATGTTTATGAACTTAAAAGCAACTCATACCCAACAGTTAAAGCTTAAGAATAGGCTAGCAATCACATTTCGAATAATGATTTTTTTTCTTCATTTATATCAAAAAGAGAGGTGTGAACAAATGGAGCAAGTTGTTTGTGTCACAAACATGATTATAAACCCCATGGTCTAATGGTTTATTTTTCTTCCCCTATGTGCCTCTGGACCTCTCTCTATATTAGACTATGCCCTGCTTTCAAGCCACAGCACAGATGTTACAGTCTAATTAAACAGAAGCTCACTGTTGTCGTATTCTCTGTGAGCAGCCCAGGCAGAGGGCAAGAGGGAGAGAGAGGTTTTTGGATGGTTTTGACCCTAGGTGGTGGCTATTAAATAGTCATCTGACGAGGCCCTTTTAAGATATATATATATATATATATATATATTTTTTTTAAGTATATAGTTTTGTTTAAATGTACAATATTTAAATAGCAATTTAAGAACTACCATATCTGCTTTGCTTAGTCTTTGAATGCCTGTCAAGAGAAAGAGGGAGAAAAATAGACAGAGAGAATGAGAGAGTGAGAGAAAGGTTAAGGAAGACAATGTATAGCTAAGGATAAAAAACAAATGAACAAAAAATCAAAAACAAAATAAAACTCAAAGCAAACACTCCAGCATTGTTGATCGTTTGATTTAGCTTTTAAACAGCTGTTCTAAAAACAAGAAGTTAACATCACAGAACTTATATTTTAGACTTAATGGCCAGTTGTTTTCTCATTTTTGTTCTGCTAATGAAAATAATTTCAAATGAAGCCGAAGCAGGATCAATCTTTGAGTGTCACCAAGCAATATACTGACTGGTAGCCTACTTAGAAGGCTGTAAACACATGGAGATTGCTGTTATACTAAATATCAGCATTACTGGAAAGCTGCTTGTCCAACCAGATTAGGGAAAAAGGCATATGCCACATTTACAATAATGTTATAACTTTGAAAAAATAAAATAAAAATATTTTTTTTTCACTTTTCTGGAAAGTGAATTTAAAGCCATATGAAAGTACACATCAAACGCCATGAGCATTGTTTTTTCCAGGCACCCAATCCCTGCATTAAAGCTCAAAGCTGTGTTATGTCTGCAAGGGGCATTTGTGTGTGTCCATGAAAGAGAGAAGGTGTGTGTGTGTGTGTGTGTGTGTGAGAGAGAGAGAGAGAAAGAGAGAGGAAGAGAGAGAGAGAGAGAGAGAGAGTCTGTGGCCTTTAAGGTGGGCTATTTTTTCCACCTTTCCTTTGAGAAGCATGACAGCAGACCTTTACAGTGAGAGAGAAAATGATGTGCAGAACATGAAATTGGAGTGGAGAGAAACATCGGGAGCAGTTTAACAGTGGAAAAATAGAAGAGTGAAAAGAAGTGAGAGAAGGAGTGGTGATCATAAAGGCAGAATTAAAGGAGAAGCGAGGGACTGAGAACAATGGATGATAAAACACAGAGGGGAGGCGTACGCTTTTGTTCACAGCACAGGACTCAAGCTTGCCAGCTGCTGTGTACAGCACCTCAAGAAACCTGATCTCTCTTTCTCCCCCTATATCTCTCCCTCCCTCTCTCTCTCTCTCTTCTCTCCCTTCATTCTCTTCTTGCTATTAAAATAAGGGATGAATTAACCCCACTCCAACCCAGGGGATGTGAGGAATGTGAGGGGGAGTACAGAACTCCAGGAAAGAAAGAACTGTGAAACTTTTTTTTTTAAGGGAGCTGTACAAAGAAACAATATCTTACACAGGTGTGTGCAAATGCCATGAGTTAAAGGAAAGGTTTACCAAAAAATGAAAATATGTCATTGTTTAGGCTACTCACAATCATGCATTCCAAACCTGAATGGTTATTTTTTTTCCCGTGACACAAAAGTAGACATTTTGAGCAATGTCGGAGAAACAAATTCTGGTCCAATGGAAATCTGTTAGTAATCATGTTCACTTAAACAATGATGAGTATGACTTGGAGGTTGCAGTTTCACTCTAAAATTACATTTTTACTCTGACAGTTAGGTCTAGGTTTGGGGTTTGGGTTCGGGGGGAAGGGTAATTAAAATATGCATTCCTGTTGACTGTAATACATAATTTAGAACTAAAAACAACTTGCTTTTGGCACCATCGCGTTGACATTTAACACAACACTTCCAGCTTCGGCCACTGGAGGTAGTGACTCCAGTGGTTAGCTGAGGCCAATTTTAGCAGCTATTTGTTACCAACTGTCACATAATTCACCATGTGATCAGTCTGATACAATCGTGGTCATATGGACTACTTCCATGGTAGTTTTTCTGGTGCTTTGTTGGTGTTTATTGTGTCCCTTTTTGAGTTTGAACAGCCATGGGATCTATGAACTGTGGTTATGTGGCAAGACATGCGTGAATATTCTTTGAAAAATTCCACGTAAAAGTTACAGCATACAGATTTGATGAGTAAATGATGACAGAATTTTCATTTGTGGATGAACTATTGCTTTAATTTTATTCACAAAAGTTATTCAGTTATTCATTAAAGGTGCTCAACACAAATGGGATGAAAAAGGAAAACTAAACCTACTAAATCAACTATTATGTAGTACAAGAAACTAGGGCAGGTCAAGAATGTATGTTAGAGTGGACAAAAAGTGTGTGTGTCAGAGAGAGAGATAGAGAGAGACAGAGAGAGAGACAGAGAGAGAGCATTCTTTTTAGATATGAGTTTGTGGTTGGAGTGGGTAGTGAGAAGGCATATGGTAGTGTGCTCAGCCTGACCACAGAGCCCCATAGGTGGGGGAGAGAATTGGTCCATCACTGTGGTCATCTGGAGCTTTATCCCTGAGAGAGCACAAGCCCTAAAATGGTTTTTCCTCTGCTGGCCTCCCTCCTGCAGACCGGAGCACTCCCCTTCTCTGTTCTGCTTCTTTCATCTCCTCTCTCCTCCTCTCCTTTACTGATCCTTATTACATTTATACTCTGAAGGCATGCATACTTATAGTAAAGGTGTAAGTGTGAAAGAAAGGGAGAAAGTGAAGACATTACTGTTAGCTCTTCATCTGTTATGCCACGCTCTCTTGGGTGAAAAGGTTACTGGACGAGAGGTAAAGCGTGCTGCAGGGACTGTGTGTGTATTTGGTTGGGGTCCTCTATGGCACGCAGTCTGGAATTCAACACTTGAGACAGGACGATGAAATCTCTGGTTGGGGGAAGGACAACAGCTGTGACCCAGATATAATTTTCTCTATCGCTACACTTGTCCATTCACAATTTCACTACTTTGCCATATTCACTCTCATGCTCTCTAACTGCTTTTCCTACCGATATTTCTTTTTCATTGTAGCTTTCATTCTTTTCAATATTTCTGTGTTGTTTTCCAACATAGTTTCATGACAACTTGTAATAATTAGTACAATATTCTGAAATTGTAAGATATTGTAACTTTTATTCCCATAGACACCAACTAATCAACAAACACAGTTTCCAATTCATACAATACAGGCATCAAATTTTAGCTTGCCTCCTATCCAACACTATTGTTAAGTAAGGAAATGTGTGTGAACAAATTTCATTACTGATTCCATATTTATTTATGGAATAAAATTGGCTAATGCATGTTAATACCCTGTAATACATTTGAAAATATTGACTGGAATGGCACTTAAAGTTGGACATCTGACATGCAAACTCAGGATAGAGTGATGAACACTGACTTTAGGGAGTAGCATCATTTGATGTAATTTCCAAGATGGTGAGGTCTCCGAGCACTTTTAAGTATTTTCACTGCAGGGAATGTCGGTATATGCAATATACAATAAATGTACAAGTGTAAATGTACATATTTGTGAATCAATCAATTAATTAATCAAAAGTTTTCACTAATTTTACTCATGAAATAGCTACTAGCTATTACAGTAATCCAGTCTAGATATGACAAGTGACTGAACAAGGAGTTGTGTGGCATGTTCAGAGAGGAAGGGTCTTATTTTTCTGATGTTATAGAGTGTAAATCTACATGATCGTGCTATCTTTGAGATGTGGTTGGTGAAGTTGATTTCTGACCATTTTGGAAAGTGTTATTTTAGCTGAAAGACAAGTAAAGCTGTGACAGTTTATTTAGCTGAACGCTGATGTTGTCCTCAACAGCAGGGTTGGCTAGAAAGACAAGGAGCTCAGTTTTTGCTAGGTTGAGTTGCAGGTGGCGATCCTTCATCTAGGCCGAGATGTCTGCCAGACAGGCTGAGATTCAACCCCATCACTGTGGGGTCATCTGGCTGGAAAGACAAGTAAAACTGTGTGTTACTGGCATAGCAGTGGTAAGAGAATCCATGTGCTTGAATGATGGGTTCCAGTGATGTTGTGTATTTAGAGAAGAGAAGTGGTCCAAACACTGAGCCCTGAGGTACCCCAGTAAGTAGCTGATGTGACATGGACACCTCACCTCTCCAGGCTACCTTGAAAGACATACCTTAGAGATAGGACTTGAAACAGCCAAGCACAGTTCCTGTGATGCCCAGAGCAGAGAGGGTGGACAGGAGGATTGAATGGTTGACTGTGTCAAAGGCTGCAGATATGTCCAGTAGGAAAGGAAAAATCTTCATTACATTGTTTGTTGGTTTGTTAATTTTTCTCTAAGGAACAACAGGTATATCATTTCTTATGATTTCGCCATTTCATAATATTATTATTACTTCTCATGAGACCGGGTAGCTTTTTTCTAAGGAATATAGTCTATTTTTGTGCCAACAAATGAATCACTGTCTAAACTAAAAGCTCATCAGTCACATTCAACCAAAGCCCCTCTATTTTAGGCTCAGTTTAAACATTCGGATGCCGCTTATTTACATTTCTCTAATTATTTTGGGTCCAGACCCATATGCAGAGCTGGTTGTCCTCAGACTCCCTGGGTTGAGCGACTGGTAGTTGGCCAATTTACAGTGCTATGGCGGTTATAGTTGAGTGTGACAGAATTAATAATAAATTAAAACCTTTCCTCCAAACTGTAATAACAGTCTCACCATCCTCCGGAGTGACAGTATCACAGAAACTATTCACTCTTGAGAAATCTACTCATAGAAAATCCTTGAGAACTTCATCTCAGCCTCCATCTTACCAAATTCCTTTCACTGTGTTTTTCTGTAGATTTTTCATTCTGTAATGAATTAATCTGTGTGCTTTTTTTATTCTATTGTTTTCTATTTCTATGCATTTCAGTCCCTGTGACTGGTCGGTTAAACTTGAAATCCTCTCTCTCTCACTCTCTCCAACTTCCTCTTTCTCTCAGTTTCAGAAGTTCAGGGTCAGATCCACTGTTTGCAGTAGTGACTTTTACACAAGCAGAACTGTGGCTGGCTCTCAAAGGAGCCAAGCTGAAAGGCTGTCTTTGTCTGGAAGAGGAGAAGTGTTCACATCTGGCAGAGCGCTGGCCTGGCTCAGTTGACGGAGGGTGGCAGGGGGGATGCTCGGATTGCTGTCTGGCTTTACAGAACCCCATAAACTCTGGCTTTAATGGAAGGATTGAATTAATTTTTATATTTTGGAATATTCAGCTGGTGTCAGATCAGAGGGTTAGAGCAAGTTCATAATCATTTAAAACCATTTGAATGCCCAAGCATATCCACACACACACACACAAACACACACACACACACACATCGGTGCAGCTATCATTATGAGGACTCTCCACAGACATAATGATTTTCATACTGTACGAACTATAGATTCTATCCCCTAACCCTACCCCTAAACAAAACCCTCACAAAAAATGTTCTGCATTTTTACATTTTCAATAAAACATCATTTAGTATGTTTTTTAAGTGATTTGAATTATGGGGACACTAGAAATGTCCTCATAAACCACATTTATAGCATAATACCCTTGTAATTACCAGTTTGTAACCTAAAAAAAAGTTTTCATAAACCACTTAAACCTGCCCACACACACACACACACACACAATAGGTGTGGTTTCTCAACCACACCTATTATACCACTTCTGAAAATATGGATTAAACTGCTGGAGTCATTTGGATTACTTTTATGTTGTGTTTATGTTCATTTGTTCATCACAATTTTGGCACCCATTCACTTGCATTGCATGGACCTACAGCTGAGATATCTTCTAAAAATCATAATTTGTATTCTGCAGAAGAAAGAAAGTCATACACAGTGAATGATGAGAGAATTTTCATTTTTGGGTGAACTATTCCTTTAAGGAGCCTGGTGGGGATGACTGTATGTCAGCATCCCACACTAAATGAAGTGGTAACCTGGAATTGTTAACTCAAGGATTCATGTGTGTGAAATTTGGTGGAGGATTGGTGGTGATCTGGGGGTGCATCAGCAAGGCTGGAATCGGGCAGATTCGTCTTTGTAAAGGACGCATGAATTAATCCACGTACAAGGTTATCCTGGAAGAACACTTGCTTCCTTATACTGTATATATATATATATATGTACAGATTATAGCAGCTAACCAAGGAAATCTCAAAAAGAGTTATTGTGCAAGCTGATAGGCTACAAGCAGGAACATATTCACTGGCAGTACTTTGTGGTTAGCATTTAACCCACTAACGGCTGTTCCTCAAATGCGCAATTATATCTTTCAGCAAAATCATTGAAGTATGCAAGACTGTGAAGGCTTACATTAGAGGTTAATTGCCCATGCAAAAAGACGAGGATAGGTGTGCATGTGAGGATATATTTTAATTGGAATATAAAGTGACAGTTGCAGAAGAACTGTAAAGCCACCTCACAACGTTCTGGAGTGGCTGAAGGTGCATCTTCCCATTTCCCTATTTAAAATCAAAATAGAGGAAATAAAGAGTGACAGAGAGCCTAAAGCCTTAGACCCTCTCATTAATTGGTGCATGGAATCAGAGCTTCTCTCATGAAAGGAAAAGAGGCAGTTCATTACAAAACAAGAGGCAGACAGGTCTGTCAGTGACAAGCTAGACAGAATGTATTCTGTAATTTTCCTTTCCTTTCCTCCCTTCCCTTCCCTGCCCTCCCCTCCCCTCCCCTTCCCTTTCCTTCCCCTTCCCCTTGTCTGTATATACTGTATGTACTGGTCCAAAGTGTCTGTCTAGTGACTGACAGAGCTGTGTCTGTCCAAAGTTTCACAGCACTCACTTAATCCTGTAAATTCATCCAGAAGCTGTTGTTTTATAAGTTTACCCATGATCTCCCTCTTTTTCCAACTTACTTATTATTTGCTCTCACAATGTGGAATACTGCATATTTGTAATGCTTATTTTATGAGAACAAATATGCAAGAAAAACAACAGTAAAGAAGAAAAAAAAAGTCACACGGATATGCTTACGCAGGGGGAAACAAATTAGCTTTAGAGATATTTGGGGAAAATCCCAACTTTAGTCACAGCATGAGTGTAGAATTGGAAATGCACCACCACCACCACACACAAAGCTGTGCTGGCCGTGTGGTCAACTTCACAACAACCAGGCCACAGCCAAGGTCAGAAACAAGCCTTTATGGAATATTCATTGACCGGACACTTATTACATTGTCCAATACAATGCCATGGCTAAAACTGGAAAGGGCTGTGAATATACTGATTACGCATAAAATGAATTATTGGATTTTTGTATGTTTGGCTGACGCATCCCTGCATGGCTGGATGCATGAGCTTTAGAGAAATCCAATTAAAACTGAATAGGCTTCCACAAGCTCCGGCCCTCTCCCTCATCTAATGTCTCTAAGGCAGAGCTACTTGTCTCTGACCCTCTAGAGCAGGGATGGGCAACTTTTAAGGGGGCAAGGGCCAATTTTGTTTCTCCATTCTACCAAGGGGCCGGATTATAAATCCGCACTCTAACAATGTTCACCCTTTTACTCAGTTTCCTCATTATTGTGGGTAATCTATACACAACTAATGCAATGTTCTTTTAAAGATTTTGTTACCTATATGTGGCAGCGGGGGCTTGGTCAAGCATCCATCCGGACAGAGAGAAAGCGGTTAGGGTGCTTGCACCTGAGCTAGATTATGTTTAACACCTGTTTCTAATTCCAGTGAGCATGGGGAGAGTGGCATATAAGCAGCCACACCACCAGCATAGGAGAGAGAGAGTCTGGCACAAGGAAGGCCACAGTGCTCCTGAAGCTGTTGTGTTTAATCTATTGTGTTTGTGAAGATGATGTGTTTAAGTAACTACGTGCCTGTGAAGCTGATGTGTTTAAGTGACTACGTGCCTGTGAAGCTGATGAGTTTGTGAAGTTGTAAAGCACTGAAGTGGCCGATTAAAAGTCTTACCTGAGCCTGGAAAACCCGCTTCCTGTGTTCTCCTTCCCTTCTGCTGTGTCTCCGTGTTACACTATATTAACATTTTTATTTAACAATATTTATAAAAACTAATATAATTATTTTGTAACTTGCGTTTTTACTAAAACATGCCATTCACATGTACAAATTCATGTTCAACTGACAAGCAATATATAAAATGTATCTAATTTGCATTGTCTACATTTGCAACAGACAAACACACAAATGAACATACAACATTTTTAACACCACCTCATAAAACAGCTTATAGGTATTAGTTAAAATCGAAATATTATCATCAATAACAATACTGGATACAAGAACATACCATTTCAGTGCATTAATACAAAACATTTCAGCACCACAACATACACGCACGGACCGAATAGTTCCATGCGTCAGAGAACATTCTCTCTATTCACAAGACTTTTCAACAAGCGCACATTTCTTCAAAGTTTCTCCCGCTTATAACAACTTTTTCGTTTTTCACAAGCACAAGCGAAATAGCATTAGATGTCTTTGGTGATTCCCGCACTGTCACAGATTTCGTAAAAACTTTTGATGCCTTTTACCCTTTTTTTACCCTTTACATCTGTGAGGAGAGCAGCTCTGGTGTATGTATCTCTCATACTGTACGCCTCTTTGATCACTTGATCAATGGTGTATTTGCAAATCAAATTTAAATCTTTAATGACAGATTTCGTGTCCAGGCAAACAAAAGACATGGGTTCCACCTGCGTACATTAACAATAGCCTGCCAAAATGTCGCTGAGAAGCTGAGGTAAAATGTAGCTCAATTTACCTTATAAATGATGAGCAAGTGTAAGATGTTGCATGCTAGAATCCTAGAGTGATCAGCAGGTCTGCTAAGAACAAGCGACCTCTTCTGGTCAATAGTTGTAATAACATCATAAACTGAATGCAATCTTTACATAATCCCTTTTTCAAAGAAATATCCTCAGTCTTGTCCGATGGGCCGTATTCAACAATACAGAGGGCCGTTTACGGCCTGCGGGCCGCCAGTTGCCCATCCCTGCTCTAGAGGAACTAGAGAGCCAATGAAAAATTTTCTTCAACAACAAGTTTAAAATCTAATTAGTAAATCAGATCTGAGGAATGATGGATTATGTAGAGCTATGACACGATCAGTCAGGAAAAGTGTGGGAAAAGTAAGAGGAGGAGAGAGGGAAGGAACAAGGGAGCAGATTAAAGGAGCTTCCAAAGACTTGGCCACATTAATGTTTAACAAAATGCAGTAATGAGGGTTGAGCAGACCTCAAAGGCACACAGAGACATAAAGATGAAATATTTACTGAAGCCAATGCAGTGTTTTCACTGTGCTTTGAGTGATTGTGGGCCATGTTTTATTCATGTGGCATTGTTTATGTGGCTGTGACTGAGACTTTAGCAGAGAGGAAGATTACCTTTCACAAACAGACAGCTAACTATCCTCACATCTCCCTCACACCTCTTTTTCTGGTGCATCATGGGAGGAGAGCAGTGTGCATGTAAGTAGTGAGTGAACTGCTTGTCGTGATTTGTACTTGATGTAGATTGATATATTTTATGTGAACACCCCCTTCTAATTAACAGGTTGGGCTACTTCTGCTACACCCATTACTAATTCTATCTATCTATCTATCTATCTATCTATCTATCTATCTATCTATCTATCTATCTATCTATCTATCTATCTATCTGTCTGTCTGTCTGTCTGTCTGTCTGTCTGTCTGTCTGTCTTTCTGTCTGTCTGTCTGTCTGTCTGTCAACATGTAGGTCGGTTGGTCAGTCCGTCTGTCTGTCTGTCCAATTTTCTCTGTGTATTGTTTTGTATATGTGAGTACATTGTCAAACTTAATGACAGAATATATAACAGAAATCATCTAAACGTCAGCACATAACTCCAAACCAATTAAGTAGATTAAAGTAATGTATTTGTGCTTTATCTATCTGCAGCATCTGCCATAGTATTTTAGGCTGCAGTGGGGCATCATTACCAGAGGATGCTTCATTGCTCAGTATGCAGGCAGCCTCCAGAGAGAGCCAGGAAGAGTGAGGTGAGGAAATCAAAATATTGCAAACTTTAATCTGAGCCTCCTTGATCTTAGCTAACCACATCGACCTCACTGAAAATTGATCGCAAAACCACTAATAGGCTCTTAGAGATGCCTGATATATCCTGATACATTAACATTTACACGCACAAATGCTCATGCCAGCGTACACACACATACACCTTGGCAGTACTTGTTTTTTCCTCTCTGTGAGCTGTCTAATGGGCCTTTAACTGATTGACTAAATCTGACTGGATAATAAATCACAAACTAAGGAGAGCCCTGCATCTCTGTCATCCGTTAGTGCACTAGAATATTGCCTGAACACTGTTAGCATTGATTTGACCTGTTTTAAATTGGCGGTAAAGCTCATCACGGCATAGCTTTAATATCCTTACACTCATATTCGCATCAGACGATTGCTCCTCTCTAAAATGATTGCCTCTCAAATCAAATCAAGACAGAGTTTTGTTCATACCTTTTCAGAATGTTTTGAGACAAGAGTGTCATTCCCTTACACTCAGCTTTCATCATTAATCATTTGAAGATGCCTGTGCATATGATCAGGGCTCGAGTTGCGAGGGGATGGCATTCCCCTTGTTGCAAGAAATATCAAAAAGCATCCCCCTTGTAAAACCACCATCCCCCCTTACCATTCCCTTTAGATCAATTGTGTCATGTATTACTTAGAACTAATCATGCAAGTAAAATATTGAATTTAATAAATTTGATAAATAGCAGACTTTAAATAAGGGCGATTTGCCAGTCAGATTTTATTTCAACATTTCTATAGGTGAAATCCCCCAATTAAATCTTGACACTTGTACAGTTTGGATATTTTCTGGCAGGGAGATGCTTTAGTCACACAATCTGGCAACCTTGAGCATGCAAGCTCTCTCTCCACTGCGAAAAGTGGCTGGTTGTCGGAAAATACTGGCAAACATGTTGGAGTTTAACGATGGGTTGACTTGTCCTTTCTAGTGTTCACATGAAACTTACGCCACTGAAGGTAATGCAAGTTTGCAAAAGTTTTGTGCACTTTCAAAAATGGCCAAAAAAAAAAAAAAAAAAAAAAACAGTTCAAGAAAATATTGTCTTTCATCAAAAAGAATAGAACAGAATGTATTGCTATGATGAGTGTACAGTTACAACATGTACATGTTTTTAATTCAAACAATTTTAGGGCTTCGCCCATAAAACCCTTTTGTGTGTAGAACAAATGTTTTACACATCTATTTAAGCATCCTTCATAGAAACAGCCCAAACTTCGTTTAGTTCGGTTACTGGAGTAGAAAAATGTGTGTCTGTGACAGTGGGTGAGCGATCTAAAAACATTTTGATTCCTGATCATAATGTGGATTCTTTTCACAAAATTCATCATAAAATACAATAACGGAGGGTAACAGGTGCATAGTATGGCCATGTGTTCTAAGTGTCAATGATGAAGTGATGCTCATTTTTGTCCAGATCTATTAAATTAAAAATACATTAAAAAATGCAATTCAAACAAACAAACCATTTACTTAAATAAACCTCTTCTATGATGAGCATATTTTCAATTTCTGAATTTAAAGTCATATTGATATTTTTTTCTGGGGCTTAAAATAAAAAATAAAAAAGTCATGTGGTGTCCAGAGACAGTAAAAAAAGTCAAAGCCATTATGTGAAATTCCTGAAAAAAGAAATGTTGGCATGACTAGTGCAGAATAAACTTTTATTGTTATTTCTTAAAAAAAAAAAAAAATGCATATGATTATGTGTTTGATGATGATTTTTGTTGTAGACACAGCTTCATAACCGGTGTTCTGCGTTATTTTACTGTGTTGATCCACATGAGGGTCACGCTGTATGAGTTCAGTGGGTTTTTAGCCTGTTTAATCAAAGGCCAGACAACCTGCTTTTCTTAATGTAGTGTGAGGATTTAAGCACACACACACACACACACACACACACACCACATACAGTAAATACTAGTGGTTTGTACTTTCCCAGTAGCAATAGAAAGTGGTATGGGCAATTGAATAGAGGTGTGTGTGGAAGAGCAGTCCACTAGATGTAGGATTCTGTGTTCATAAAGTAAGAAGGGGTTGGGAACTTAACAAGTGCACCATAAAATATCACAATTTGTAAGGCTCTTCTGTAATCTATCTTTCTCTGTCTCTTTCACACTCACACACAGATGCAGTGGCACAAAAATGTCGTGGTTACTGTTGTAACCTCTGTTCCCTGATGGAGGGAATGAGACGTGTCGATGTAGTAACACTAGGGGTCGCTCTTGGGAGCCCCGAACAGCTCTGATCTTTGAGAAAAGGCCAATGGGAATTGGCAAGTGGAATTTGCATGCCACTCCCCCAGATATATGGGTATAAAAGGAGCTGGCTCGCAACCACTCATTCAGGTTTTGCGCTGAGGAGCCGAGACAGGGTCCCAGCCATTTCAGCGGGTAGTACAGCGTTGTGGCAAGAGGGACACAATGTCTCGTTCCCTCCATCAGGGAACAAAGGTTACAACAGTAACCAAGACGTTCCCTATCTGTCACTCACTCGACGTTGTTTCGATGTAGTGACACTAGGGGTCCCTATACAAAACACCACAACCAGCTGAACTGTGTTACGTGGACAGACGGTGCAGGTGCAAGCAAGCCACTGCGTGCCTAATAGCAGGTGCATCCGGTCTGCACGTAGCCTCCCCCAATGCCCCAAGAACGTCACACAGTCCCTCACACCCCGGGGGAGGGGGGGGGGGAGAGGTATCTACAATGGGAACAGCCGCTGACCTTTCTCTCTTTTTTTCTCCCCACAGAGTGAAAATCTTTCAGCTGGGACCATATGTATATGCGTCGGGGAAAGTGTTCTTTCCCCAGGAGGAAAAGACACCGTGGAGACGAAATCCTTCCTGAAGGAATATGTCACATTTGGTAGGTCCTACCTGGAGGGGAGGAACTCTACAGCATGACAACCAGGGGCAGGGGAGGACCCTGCTGAAGGGAGACACGGATTTGCACTCAGGGAAACTGTACTGTGGAAAATACATCACAAGGGGTTACCACAGGTACTCAGCACATGTGGAGCACCTACCCCAGTACAGGGCATACTAGCACACGTACTGGGCCCGGCTACAAATTCCTCCACCGAATTCGCCAGCTGTAGGGCTAAGGAAGAACATCCAGGGTTCACCATCTCGTGAACTCACATGGGGGAAAAAGCACACGTCTTCTCCTCAGGGAGGGGAAAGGTGCTATGCACAAGCGGTACACCCGGCCATCTGCCCGCACACTTACCTGCTTGTACCTGTCAACACACTGGATGAAACCGGCTCAACCTGGAGATTATAAAATCTCGCAAAGGTATTGGGTGTTTCCCAGCCCGCTGCTCTACTGATGTCTGCTAGAGAGGCACCATTGGCTAGTGCCCAGGAGGATGCCACACTCCTTGTGGAGTGTGCTTGTAATCCCAAAGGGGAGGGCATGTCCTGGGCCTGGTATGCCAAAGTGATGGCATCCACTATCCAGTGGGCAAGCCTCTGTTTGGAGACAGCGTTCCCTTTCTGCTGTCCACCAAAGCAGACAAAGAGCTGCTCAGAGCATCTAAAGCTCTGTGTGCGGTCGAAGCAGATGTGCAAATCATGCACTGGACACAGCAACGACAAGGCTGGGTCTGACTCCTCCCAGGGCAGCCCTTACAGGCTCACCACCTGATCCCTAAAAGGGGTCGTGGGAACCTTGGGCACATAGCCAGGTTGGAGTCTCAAGACCACGTGAGAGTACTCCAGACCGAACTCCAGGCAGGTGTCACTGACAGAGAATGCCTGCAGGTCCCCAACCTTCTTGATGGACGTGAGCACAGTCAGGAGGGCAGTCTTCAACGAGAGAGCCTTTAGCTCAACTGACTCTAGGGGCTCAAACTGGGCTCTCCGCAGGCCCAGCAGGACCATGGAGAGATCCCACAAGGGAATGAGGCGCGGCCTAGGAGGATTCAACCTCCTAGTGCCTCTAAGGAACCTGATGATCAGGTCGTGCTTAACCAGGGACTTACCGTCCACCACGTCATGGTGCGCCATGCGGACAGCCACCCCTCCAGCCTCTCCTGCAGGAAGGAAAGCACTGACTCAACTGCGCATCTCTGGGGGTCTTCGCCTCGGGAAAAGCACCAATTTACGAACAAACGCCACTTCAAGGCATACAGCTTCCTCGTAGAGGGAGCCCTGGCCTGAGTGATCGTGTCTACCACCGCCAATGGTAGACCACTTAGATCTTCTCCGTCCCGTCCAGGGGCCAGACGTGGAGATTCCAGAGGTGCCAGATGGTGCCCTGTCCCTGAGAGAGGAGGTCCTCCCTCAAGGGAACTCGCCAGGGAGGGGCTGTCACGAGGAGCGTGAGTTCTGAGAACCAAGTCTGGGTGGGCCAGTATGGTGCCACCAGGATGACCTGTTCCTCGTCCTCCCTGACCTTGCACAAGGTCTGTGCAAGCAGGCTCACTGGGGGGAACGCATACTTGCGCAGTTCCCGGGGCCAGCTGTGTGCCAGCGCGTCTGTGCCGAGGGGAGCCTCGGTCAGAGAGTACCAGAGCGGGCAGTGGGAGGATTCCTGGGAAGCAAACGGGTCTACCTGTGCTTCGCCGAATTGACTCCAAATCAGCTGGACCACCTGGGGGTGGAGTCTCCACTCTTCCCTGAGCATCAACTGTCATGACAGCGCATCAGCTGTATGGTTGAGGTCGCCTGGGATGTGACTGGCCTGCAAAGACTTCAGCCGCTGCTGACACCAGAGGAGGAGACGGCAGGCGAGTTGCGACATGCGATGTGAGCGTAAACCAGGAACTACACACAGACGGAAAGGCATCTTTAAAAAGACGCTCTCTGTCAGTGCGCACTCTTTTAGAAGGAAATATACTTTTTTTTTGTAAGAATATATACTCTTTCAGCTGTTGAAGCGCACAGGGGCGTACTCTGCACTAGTTGTGCACAAGGGGGAGAAAGCCGCTGAAATGCAGCGTATATCCAACAGCAAATGCTTCTCATGAGGTGAATGGAATGGCAGTGGAACTCGCTGCTCAACACCGCTTGGCTTCAAAAAATCTGAATGAGTGGTTGTGAGCCAGCTCCTTTTCTCAAAGATCAGAGGTGTTTGGGGCTCCCAAGAGTGACCCCTAGTGTCACTACATTGACACAATGTCGAGTGAGTAACTCTAACTATTTGGACACTTAAGTCACATATTTTTTTATTTGTATTTTTATTTCATTGCATTACATAACAAAATATCAAACCATGTTGCATCTGCAAATATATTATGACTGACCTCCTTGCTTTTCTAACTCATTTAGGATTTTCATTGGTTAAAGGCAGGGGTGGAAAGAGTACTGAAAAATAATACTCAAGTAAAAGTACTGTTACTTCTTAAAAAAATTTGTTTGAGTACAGTAAAAGTACCTGTCCTAAAAACTACTCAAATAAGAGTAAAAGAGTAGCTCATTTAAAAGTACTCATGAGTAGTGAGTATTGAGTACTGAGTTGCGAAAGCTATGCCCCTTTATAATAAAAACTCTATGCTGCAATTTAAAAACGTAGCACACATACCGTAATTTACATTCCCTTTTATGGCTGTTTGCCAGAAATAATAAAAAATATAGGTATTTTATAGGAGTTTGTGACTGACAACTTTTAAAATACATCATTTATCTATGATACTGTAAACACTACATGAATCTTATGGGAAAAAAAATAAAAAAAATAAAAGGGCGACATGATAACAGAAATGAAAAGATGAAAAAGTTATTTTCAATATGATCCCCGTCTTATATCATAATGTATGAAACAATTACATTAAAATCAGTTTATGTGTAATGTCTAAATTTCCCTTAATGCTGACAGAGAGAGTTACTGTTGCGCATAAAACATGTTCAAAACAATGCAAGGAATGCAAAAAAACCAACAACAACAACAAAAAAAAAAAAAAAAAAAAACACAAAAAAGCAGTGTCACTTGGTCATGTCCCGCACAATAGAGGGAGTAGAGCAGTTGTTTGGTACAGGGGCCACATCGGATTTCAAAGGAATAATTCACACAAAAATGAATTCTCTCATCATTTAGTCACCCTTATGCCATCCTGGATGTGTATGACTTTCTTCCTTCAGCAGAACACAAATTAAGATTTTTAGAAGAATATTTCAGCTCTGTAGATCCATACAATACAAGTGAATGGATGCCAACATTTTGAAGCTCCAAAAATCACATAAGTCAGCATAAAAGTAGCCTAATCCATGTGACTCCAATGGTTAAATCCATGTCTTCAGAAGAGATTTGATAGGCTGGGTGAGAAACAGATCAATATTTAAGTCAATTTTTTACTATAAATTATCCTCCCTGCTCAGTCAATCTCCACTTTAACTTTCATTTTCTACTTCTTTTGTTTTTGGTGATTCACATTCTTCATGTATGTCGCCATCTACTGGGCAGGGAGAAGAATTTCTAGCAAAAATGGACTTAAATATTGATCTTTTTCTAACCCACACCTAGCATATCACTTCTGAAGACATGGATTTAACCACTGGAGTCATATGGATTACTTTTGTGCTGCCTTTATATGCTTTTTGGAGCGTAACATTTTTGGCATCCATTCACTTGTATTGTATGAACCTACAGAGCTGAAATATTCTTCTAAAAATCTTAATTTGTGTTCTGTTGGGATGGCATGAGGGTGAGTATATGATAAGAAAATTTCATTTTTGAATGAACTATTTCTTTAAGTAGCACATGGGAGGCAACACTGTCATCCTTTTGAGATTCTACATTGATTTAGTTCTTGTGTCTTTTAAGCCCAGCAATAGTTGTGCTCTCATTCTAATGCATGATGAACAATTTTCTGAAGTTTGTGACTAGTGGAATGTTCTGCCTGAAGTATTGCTCTACAAGGGTTGATACTTTTCTATCAGTTATAAGAAAAAACTTGATAAAGGCTAAGCATAATTATAAATTATTTTATAAACTCTACTTTCCTGCATTTATTATACAAATGAACACACTCTCTACATCAGGGGTCAGTATTATAAAAACTAAAAAAAACTAACGATATTATTAAAAAATTTTATTAATAAAAAATGTCTGTTTTATTCTATTACATTAATACATTTAAAGCTACTCAAGTTATTCAGCCAAATGTAGTGAGTGGTTTTCTCGTTTCCTTGTTATTGTTGTTTGATTAATAGCCTTTATATGACATAGGCTACTAGACAGTGCTCAATTTGGTTACGTGCACACTTCAAGTCCAACATTTTGATGCAAATACGCTTTCTGTCCCACTGTTTGTTCACTTTAGACCAAAACGACTGCGTTTACATTAATGCCTCACCAAGATGGGCACTGGCAGAATTATGAAGTGTATTTGACCATTTAGGCACGTACCCGCATTAGCACACAAACATTAGCCACCTGTCAATCAAACAGCACGCAGCTACAGACGCCCGGAAATAAAAAGTCAATCTTTTATGTTTCATCTAGATCAACCAACCAGTGGTTGTCTTGCTATCGCAATCGATGTAATGAACACCCCTGTTCTAGATGTAGTACATAGGTTAAGTATAGAAAATTTCTCAAAAATGTATCATCGATATCGAGGACATCTCTTTTTTTTTTTTCAGATAAACTTTGTTTTATTGCCCAGCCCTATTGATAACATTGCCTTAATCTCTCACATCAACCCAATAATCTCAGTGATAGATAGCTAATTTACAGGCTACATTATAGACACACATAATCTAATAAGCAGAAATATGAAATTTATCTCGATATGTCTTTAAATTAGAGGCAGGATTAATGCTGATATCTGACTTGAGCAAGCTAAACTTAAATGACACGCTCCTGCAATTGGCCTTTTTCTCTGTGAAAAGCACTTTCAGGTGCGGCCGTGATGTTCAGGTGAAATGTGTTTGAGGCATCTTCCAAATCCATAACAGTTGGCGCCGATCTGCAGCTGCTGTTCAAGTTTTTTACGTGTGATTTGATTTGACACTCCATAGCAATCATGTTGATAGATACAAATAAAATCAGGACAGGGAAGTAGCGAACAGAGACGGTGGTTAAAATAGCGCATTAAAAGTAGTTACAGCACTTAAAATGTACTCAAGTAAAAGTAAAACATTTTTAAACTACTTAAAAAAGTACAATTCTTGGGAAAAACTACTTAATTACAGTAACGTGAGCATTTGTAATTTGTTATTTTACACCCCTGGTTAAAGGGATAGTTTGCCCAAAACTGAAAAGTCTCTCATCATTTATTCGCCCTCATGCCATCCAAGATGTGTATGACTTTCTTTCATCAGCTGAACACAAACAAATATTTTTAGAAGAATTTTACAGCTCTGCAGGTCCATACAATGGGTGAATAGGTGCCAAAATTTTGAAGCTCCAAAATCCACATTAGGACAACATAGAAGTACTGCAGGTAGTTCAATTCATATCTTCAGACGTGATATGATAAATGTGGGTGAGAAACAGATCAATATTTTAGTCCTTTTCTTTTTTTTTTTACTATAAATTCTCTTTCCTGCTCAGTTAGTCTCCACTTCATTTTCACTTTTACATGATTTTAATGCACAATATGGGGCAGAGAACCACCCAACGTGAAGCGGAGGTGCATTCAAATCTTTAATGCACACCTAGCTGTGGATTATTGCGCTTATACCATGGTCACATGCCAATATTGATTAATTACAACTGTTATTGATTTTTACAGTGCAAATTTTGACTGGAATAATAACAATAACAGTTAACTTTTTCTACAGGTTGTTAGATCTAAAGTTCTGCCCATTCTAAATCAGACAGAGATAATGTAGTGCGATAATATCACAGTTTTTTTGAAGTCCAAACACTATTAAAAAAACTGTCAATTTAAATTATCAGTCCAGAAATAATAATAGCTAAAAAATATAGAAGGGTTTGCACTCCTACAAACATGTAATATTTATTTCCTATTCTTTGTCATTTTCACATTAATAAGGAAAAACTGGCATTGCTGATGTGACAATTGTAAAAGTAGCACTTACTGTACATGATGAAGAGAAAATCATCCAAACAATCTATACTTGCAGACTTTGACTTTGATCCACATGGAATCCATTAAAGTAATATTGCGGGTTCAATACAAGTTAAGCTCAATCGACAGCATTTGTGGCATAAAGCTGATTACCACAAAAAGTAATTTAGACTTGTCCCTCCTTTTCTTTAAAAAGAGCAAACAATAAGGTTAGAGAGGCACAATGGAAGTGAAGGCAATTATTGGAGGGTTTAATGGTAGAAATGTGAAGCTATTAACTTTATGAAAGCACTTCTATTAATTATTCTGTTAAGAATTGTGAATTATTTGAGCTGTAAAGTTGTTTACATTTTTAACAGTCATTTTAGGGTTTACAGAATTTCGTCATCATGGCGAATTGTATTTGTAAATTGTAAAATTGTATTTAACTTTGTAGAGAAAGGTTAGTAAGTGATTTTATAAAAATAATAAAATAAATCATGTTAACATTGTTTACGTATTGTTAATATACTTTTAAAACTGTATTTGAACTTTTACGCATTTTTTGTGACAATCGACGTTATGCCACAAATGCTGCTGATTGAGCTTAACTTGTATTGAACACAGAATATTCCTTTAAGGCTGTATGACTGATTGGATAAGAACGAAATCACAATGTGGCCTTGCTTGATTTCAAAACATCAAAAAGCTGCGTGTTATAAAACAGTCTCCATTCATTCAAAGCTTCAGTTAGTGATGTGCGATCGCGGGGCACCCACTAGAGGTTATAGACTTACGCGTTAAGCAGGGTGGCAAATTTAGATGATGTATATTATATTACAATATAAATCGTCTTGCATCATCTTGCCGGACAGCGAAAGACACATTTGATGGGTCCCGGTTAGCTTGTCTCCTCCTCCATGTAAAACAGCTGAATGTCAAACCATACTTTCTTCTCAAGCACCTTGGTTGAATAATATAGGGCTGATGAACACTGTTGTCTTTTCTGTGTTTTCTGTAGCGCTTCACAGTTAATTTAAAGATGGCACTGCATGACTTGATGATGATGTTTTGTGATGTGATGGTTAGTCCCAACTCTGAGACTATATTTTTCATCGGGAGGTCATTTGAACAGAGGCATAAATCTCTCATGTGTCCACGATGTCTCATTACAGAGGACATCAAAGTAGGCGCATTAATATAGAACGGTGAGTAAAACTGACTGCAACTACCTGTGCATTAAATGGTTTTAACACATGAATTCCAGCCAATTAGAATTGAGTATTCGAACAGACAATGGTATAATTAACCAACAGATGTCAAGGTAATTTTTAGTGCCCATTTAAGTCAGTTCCCCTAAAAGGGATAGTACACTCAAAAATTATAATACTTTCATCATTCAAGGGATGTTGATAAACACTAGAAAATGAAAATACAACATCTTATTGATGTATATTGAGACCAGTATTGAGTACTTGGCAACCACATGCAGTATCAAAGAATAACTGTCTTAAAGCCTGCACTGTGTTCCAACTGGGCCGGATGTCAAGATTTATGGTGAACAAGGATGTGGCAGTGGGGGCGTGGTCAAGCGTCTATCCGGAGAGAGAGAAAACGGTAAGGGTGCTTGCACTTGAGCTAGATTATGTCTAACACCTGTCTCTAATTACAGTGAGCATGGGGAGAGCGGCATAAAAGAGCCACACCACCAGCAAGTGAGAGAGAGAGCCTGGGTCCCCAGAGTTATTACTGTGAAGCTGTTTATTATTGTGACACTGAAGAGATTACTATTGTGAGGCTGAAAGTTTATTATTGTGAAGTTGAAGAGATTATTATAGTGAAGCCGAGAATTTATTATTGTGGAGCTGAGATCAGTGTGGTCATTAAAAAGCCTTACCAATGAGTACACCTTCTCCACACCGTTTGGATTACACCAGTTTGTGACACTTCCATTCGGTTTGTTCAGGGCCCCAGCTACATTTCAGCATCTCATGGACCGCATCCTCAGACCGCATTCATCTTACGCCGCTGCCTATTTAGATGACATCATCATTTACAGCAATGATTGGCAGTGGCACATGCAACACCTGAGGGCGGTTCTGAGATCGCTGTGAAACCCAAAGAAGTGCGCGATTGGGCGGGTGGAGGTACGGTATCTGGGGTTCCACTTGGGCCACGGGCAGGTGCATCCCCAAATTGCTAAGACAGCGGCGATTGTGACCTGCCCGAGGCCCAAGACCAAAAAGGGGGTGAGACAGTTCCTGGGGCTGGCTGGCTATTATAGAAGATTCGTACATAACTATTCGGACGTCACCAGTCCGCTGACTGATCTCACTAAAAAGGGAGCTCCAGACCCGGTCCAGTGGACGGAGCAGTGTCAACAGGCGTTCACGCAAGTTAAAGCCGCACTTTGCGGGGGGGGGGGCTTTTACATTCACCCAATTTCTCTCTCCCTTTTGTTTTACAGACAGATGCTTCAGACAGAGGGCTGGGGGCCGTACTCTCACAGGTGGTGGAGGGGGAGGAGCGCCCGGTGCTGTACATTAGCCGCAAGCTCTCATTGAGGGAAACTAAGTACAGCACCGTAGATAAAGAATGTCTTGCCATCAAGTGGGCGATCCTCACTCTCCAATACTACCTGTTGGGGCGGGCCTTCACCCTCTGTTCGGATCACGCCCCGCTCCAATGGCTCCACCGCATGAAAGACACCAATGCGCGGATCACCCGTTGGTATCTGGCTCTTCAGTCATTTAAATTCAAGGTGGTCCACAGACTGGGGGCACAGATGGCTGCCGCTGATTTCCTTTCCAGAAATGGGGGGGCGGGGGGGGAGTGGTAGGCAGGCCGGATGCCTCCCCGGCCTGAGTCGAGTGGTGGGGATATGTGGCAGTGGGGGCATGGTCAAGCGTCTATCCGGAGAGAGAGAAAGCAGTAAGGGCGCTTGCACCTGAGCTAGATTATGTCTAACACCTGTCTCTAATTACAGTGAGCACGGGGAGAGCAGCATAAAAGAGCCACAACGCCAGCAGACGAGAGAGAGCCTGGGTCCCCAGAGTTATTACTGTGAAGCTGTTTATTATTGTGACACTGAAGAGATTACTATTGTGAAGCTGAGAGTTTATTATTGTGAAGTTGAAGAGATTATTATTGTGAAGACGAGAATTTATTATTGTGGAGCTGAGATCAGTGTGGTCATTAAAAAGCCTTACCTGTGGGTAGAGCAACCTGCCTCCTGTGTCCTCCTTAACGACTGTCTCTACAAAGGGCTTAAATTATGGTCTGTTTCTCAACCAAAGCAATAGTATAGCTCATGAGAACTTGTCCAAACACATTTAGTTTTGAAGAATATACATATATTGATTTATAATTTTTAACCCAGCAAACTTATTTTTTGTTAAATACTTTGCTTAAGTTGTCTTTCTTTAAAATAAATCCACTTGGTTAAATTTTTTTTATTTTTTATTTTTTTATCTAATTCAGTGACATTCATTCCTTTTTATGGCTTCAGTGTACTGTTAGGACCCTGTCACCTTTATCAGTTAAGTATGTTTGTAGGTGATGGGATCCAGAGGCCTGTACCATGAAGCCGGTTTCGGTGGCTAGCCAGGTAAGTTTTAGTTTAGTTTGCCTCAACCCCAGGTTTTAGGTACCATGGAAGTTGGTCGGCTTTTAGCAGTGTTCATTGCCATAGCAACTTACACTACATGGCTAACCTGCTCCATACAGGTTTCGTTATCTTTAGCCATAGCAAAAAATATCCTTGAAAATATAAACAGAATATATTATTAGGCTATCTATAAAAAAGCCAGTAAGATGGATTAATATGATACCTACAAAGAATAATAATTTTTAAAATATTAAAAACTCAAGATTGCTATTGAATGCCATCCAAACCCCTTCTTTCTTTCATGGACTTGAGATGAACATACAGTATTTTACTTGAAGTTACAATAATATAAGCAGTACACAAAATTTGTCTTTTATAAAAAGAGCAAATTCGTCTTATTACTGCATACCAATTTTTGGCATACAGTATTCTAAGTGCTCACTTTTTAATTAATCAATAGTAGCCTTTTTTATGCTTTTTATTTTTGCATTTTGTTTTACTAAATACAATGTACAAATTGTACATCAAGAAAGAGAAATTTAAAAAAAACACATTGTTATTTTGAATAACCATATCAAATAACCATTCACAACATATTCTATAAACGTGTAATTCATTCATTTACATGTTATATTTTATTTCAAATAAAGTGGAAAGGAAGTTAAGGCATCACCTCTTAATTTTTTTTTTATTAAATATTAAATGAGACAGGACATCATACCTCATATTTTAACTCATTTTGTTCAAAAATGAAGAATCTGATGGAAACAATCTATAAAAAATTATTTATAATATTTTTTAAGCAAATCCCATTTATGTTCTCATTCCAGACTTGTATTGTTAATTTTAAATGTTACTTTATCCATTTGGTATATTTCCAAAATTGTTTCTCTCCATCTTTGAAATTGTGGGTGTTCTGGTTTAAGCCAATTTTTTGTTATCTGTTTCAAAGCTGCTATACTGATTACCCTAAGTATATTTTGTTCAGTTTTATTTCTTAAGGACAATGGCATTTTACCCAAAACAAGGTTTTCTGGATGTATTTCTATTGCGCAGTTAAATATTAAATTAACCTGTCTAATCACTTAATTCCAATAAGTTATCAATTTAGAGCACTCATATAGAATTTGACCATAATGAGCCTTTTTTTTTTTCTCCACAATTTCTCCAACAATACCCTTTTATCATGCTATTGTATTTAATTTGAATAACAGGTGTTATTAAAAAAAATCCCATTTGTATCTTCCAAGCATATACCCTCCAAACACTGGATTGAGTAGTATGGAATGTATTATATGATATTTCTTCCCAGTATTTCTGACAAATTTTTATTTTTAATTCATCCTCCCACCTACATTATAATATACAGAGTTTTTCTGTATATCTCTTTCAAGTGCACTCTTTAAAATTCCTAACATTTTTATTGGATTAGTTGTATTGTATGTAACAATTATTAAATTTATTAATGGATGTATTTCCTTTTTTATTTATTTTACTTTAACTTCTGTTAATACATATCTTCTTACCTGTAAATTATTTAAAAAAAAATTTGAATTTAGAAGCTCATATTTGTTTGCTAGGTTCGAAAAGGTATCCATTCCTTTATCAGTGAACAGTTGGTGATATATTTTCAAAACTTAAATGCATTATCTAATCTATTTGGCATGAACCCAGGATCTTCAGCAATTTCTTGTAAATTAACTATATCTGTCTTAATTTTACTATTTATTTATTTTTTCTAACCAAATTCTAAAAGTACTATTAATACAAATATTATTTATTGATTTAAATGTGTTTCTTTGTTTGGGTAGGAACAGGGATATACTAATAGGTTCCCCCATTTGATACATTTCCATCTTCCTCTATTTGACTTTAGAGTCTTTGTTCATCCAAATCAATAAAGGTTACATTTGGGAAGCTTTATAATAATTTATTAAATTTGGGAATTCTAGTCCTCCAAGCCTTTTTGGCAACTTAAGGATTTTAAGACTAATTCTAGTTTTCCAATTATCCCATATATATTTACGAAGTAGTTTATTCCATTGTCTAAAAACACTTTTTGATATACTAACTGATAGATTTTGAAAAAGGAAAATAAACTTAGGGAGAATATTCATCTTTATAGTCTCTATTTGTTTTGTAATGAATAGTAGCCTATATCTATTTGTAATAGTTTTTAATGATATATAAAGTTTTCAATTAAAATAAACATAAAAGCTTTTATATTTTAAATAAATTTATGCTATTAAAATTAATAAGCCTGTGTGTTCTTGTTGTGGGCCTATATGAATTCACTTACGCATTGATATACCAGCTGTTTTATATATATTTTTTATCACATTAAGAATTTGTTTGCAGCAGTCCTCTTGAGCTCTCGTAGCAGCCGCTGTTTCTTCTTGTTGTGTAAATGTCTTTAATTGCTTCATAATTTTACAGTTATCCCTTGTACTGTGTAAATCATGTGTTTTAATTCTTCATGATTTCATGCTGAACTCTTGAGCAGTGTAAATGCATTTAATTTTTTTTCTATTTTTAAAACAATGTCTTGTGCACAGTTTAAATGAATTTAAATGCATATTTTCATTATCATCAGCTTTCAGGAGAAAGTTAAATCCTCTTGCAAAGTGAATCGTGTTCTCTCACACGATTGGTTGTGCGCTACAAACGTCACTCATTCATGTGCAAGAGCGTGTAATCTAATCTTAAAGTCAGGATCGAAGCCTGCATTGACAGAGAAAGTTGATGAGCTGCATCATGATACCAGTTAAGCCTTATTGGATTGGTTTGAATTTGTCAACCTGAAACCAATCCCGAAACCCGAGTTTGTTCAGCGATCTCCATGGTACAGGCCTCAGGTGTCGGGATCCGGACACTCATGCTCCATGTCTTGTCTTTGTGAGCGCATGACTTCAGATTTGGTTCTGTTCCCATGCGCTCTTCTGTCTGTCTTTTGTGCTGTGTTTTTTAAGCACATGGTGTATGATTGTGTTCATTCGCCGTGTGCTCTTCTTTTTTCTTAGTTGTGTTTTGTGTGAGCACATGGCTTCCATCAGGATTGTGCTCTCCTGTCTCACTTCTAGGCCCCGCCCCCTTGTTACTTTGATATTATTTCATTAGCCTCATCTGCCTTCCCTCCTTAACCTCCTTAGTTCCTGCCCTATATATAGCTCCTCTCATGTGCAGACCTGTGCCAGATTGTTTTATGGATTTGTGTCTTCCTAGTTGGTTGGTTCCAGTCTGTTATTTTGGTCGGTTACATTGTTTTGATTTGTAGAGTTTTTAGTTCTGTTTGTCATTTTTCTCCATTGTGAGAGTTTTGTTAGTTATTTTGTTATATTATTCAATAAAGCCTTTTAAACTTACTTCTGCATTTGGGTCTTGCCTCAATAAACTGTGACATGTACTTTTGTTTCTATTGTATTAATCTATGCAACATGACATGGTGCAATGCCCTCCCTTTGCTCTTCATTTTTCAATTTATTTTTGTTCAATGTCTTGATTTCTCCACAATGTGAACCCAATTATTTATGGTGAAAAACAAAGGGTTTGGAGGTCTTAGAAGCATCCCATCTGCTCATTGAAGGCAAACAACACAATGCACTTAGGAATTATGAAGTGGCATTGCTGAAGGCAGCCAGAATCGGCCTGCTCTGCGTATACCAGCATAAGATGAGCATTTCAATAGCCTGGAGACACCCAGGCTTTGCATTATTCAACAGCACAGGAAATACGCTTCAGGCTTGAAGTATAATGGATGGTAAAACGCAGTCCTTCAGCAGAAACCTTAAAAATGGACAAGGCTTTGGCCTGAGAATGTTTGCGTAGAAACCTCCCTTCCTTTGGGCTAATCTTGTTTTGATGGGACCACATATATTTTGAAATCTGACCTCTCTCAGTGCCTTTCACTCAGACCCAGAGAGAGAATGAACAATGATAGACCTGTGGGCACCCAAGTGATCTGTTTATAATGCCTTCAATTCATCCTGTAACCCTGTACAGGAGCACTCAAGGTGAAACACAGAGGTCCCAGCACTAAGGATGTCCCTTTCAAGTAACTCTTGTGATCATTTCGGTAATGATAAAAGAGTTCTTCCTTCAAGTGTTCTTTCTACTGATCATTATTTACACACGCATCCCTGGAGAACAGTGAGTCTAAGTGACAAACAGAAACTGAGCTGATGAATATCAAACAGAAATAAAGTGGCGCTCTAATGTCTACCCTAGATTGGACAGACTAGAATGAGCATTCTAGGCAATACTAACAGCTCCAGAATGCTCCCATGTAATTATTTATACAGTATACACACATACAGCACTAATATACTATATATATATATACACACAGTTGAAGTCAGAAGTTTACATACAACTTAGCCAAATACATTTAAGCTCAGTTTTTCACAAGTCCTTACATTTAATCATAGAAAACACTGCCTGTCTTAGGTCAGATAAGATCACTACTTTATTTTAAGAATGAAAAATGTCAGAATAACAGTAGAGAGAATTATTTATTTCAGCTTTTATTTATTTCATCACATTCCCAGTGGCTAAGAAGTTTAAATACACTTTGTTAGTATTTGGTAGCTTTGCATTTAAATAGTTTAACTTGGGTCAAACATTTTGGGTAGCCTTCCACAAGCTTCTCACAATGAGTTGCTGGAATTTTGGCCCATTCCTCCAGGCAGAACTGGTGTTACTGAGTCAGGTTTGTAGGCCTCCTTGCTCGCACATGCTTTTTCATTTATGCCCACAAATTTTCTATCGGATTGAGGTCAGGGTTTTGTGATGGCCACTCCAATACTTTGACTTTGTTGTCCTTAAGCCATTTTTCCACAACTTTGGAGGTATGCTTGGGGTCATTGTCCACTTGGAAGACCCATTTGCAACTGAGCTTTAACTTCATGGCTGATGTCTTGAGATGTTGCTTCAGTATATCCACATAATTTTCTTTCCTCATGATGCCATCTATTTTGTGAAGTGCACCAGTCCCTTCTGCAGCAAAGCACCCCCACAACATGATGCTGCCACCCCCATGCTTCATGGTTGGGATGGTGTTCTTCGGCTTGCAATCCTCACCCTTTTTCCACCAAACATAATGATGGTCATTATGGCCAAAAAGTACAATTTTTGTTTCATCAGACCAGAGGAAATTTCTCCAAAAAGTAAGATTTTTGTCCACATGTGCACTTGCAAACTGTAGTCTGGCTTTTTTATGGCTGTTTTGGAGCATTGGCTTCTTCCTTGCTGAGCAGCCTTTCAGGTTATGTCGATATAGGACTCATTTACTGTGGATTTAGATACTTGTCTACCTGTTTCCTCCAGCACCTTCACAAGGTCCTTTGCTGTTGTTCTGGGATTGATTTTCACTTTTTGCACCAAACTACGTTCATCTCTAGGAGACAGAATGCGTCTCCTTCCTGAGCGGTATGATGGCTGCGTGGTCCCATGGTGTTTATACTTGCGTACTATTGTATGTACAGATGAATGTGATACCTATTTTTTTCTCCCCTTTTCGCCCCAATATGGAATGCCCAATTCCCAATGCACTCTGAGTCCTTGTGGTGGCATAGTGACTTGCCTCAATCCGCGCATCTTGTTGAACACGTTACCGCAGAGACATAGCACATGTGGAGGCTTCATGCTGTTCTCCGCGGCATCCACGCACAACTCACAACGCGTCCCACCAAAAGTGAAAACCACATTATATTGACCACGAGGAGGTTACCCCATGTGACTCTACCCTCCCTAGCAACCGGGACAATTTGGTTGTTTAGGAGACCTGGCTGGAGTCACTCAGCGTGCCCTGGATTCAAACTCGTGACTCCAGGTGTGGTAGTCAACGTCCCACTGGAATTGTGATATAGTCAATTAAAAGTGAAACAATCTGTCTGTAAACAACTGTTGGAAAAATTACTCATGTCATGCACAAAGTAGATGTCCTAAAAGACTTGCCAAAGCTATAGTTTGCTAATATGAAATCTGTGGAGTGGTTAAAAAATGAGTTTTAATGACCTCACCCTAAGTGTATGTAAACTTCTGTTCCCTATCTGTCACTCACTCAACGTTGTGTCGATTTAGTGACACTAGGGGTCACTCTTGGGAGCCCGAAACACCTCTGGTCTTTGATAAAAGGCCAATGAAATTTGGCGAGTGGTATTTGCATACCACTCCCCCAGACATACGGGTATAAAAGGAGCTGGTATGCAACCACTCATTCAGATTTTCTCTTCGGAGTCGAACGGTCGATGTTCACTGAGCTGACTGTTCATTCACCTCTGCTGGATCTGACGCCGCATTTCAGTGACTTCTCCCTCCTCTGCATTGGTGCACTGCAGAGAACACCCCTGGGCGCTTCGGCAGAAGTAAAAGAGTATATTTCTCTAAAAGAGCGGCACACATGGAACGTCTTTTTAAAGACGCGTTTTTTTAAAGATGCCTTTCCGTTTGTGTGTTATTTCTGGTTGTGGTCGTTATCTCACACCTTCTGATGGTCACGATCGCTGTCTTTCGTGTCTGGGTGCGACCCATGTGGAGACAGCGTTTGTGGATGGATCATATACTCATTGCGAGAACATGACCATGGCAATGTTGCGGTCGCGTCTTGCCTTCGTAAGAAAGCAAGCCACCCCAGCGGCTCCCTGCCTCGGTCCTTCTACCTACCTGAGGCCAGCGCGGCTAGCTCTGGGGGCGATTTGGGGACCCCAATGGGACCACCTCCGCTGGGTATCCCCACACGGACCTCCCATCCTCAGCACGCTCGTCTGCCCCGATCGGGCTTCCGGATGAGTCTGCCGGCTCGTCTCATGGTGAGTTCGACCTCTTGTTCGGAGCCCGCGAAGGTGATGAGCTCTCAAGCGCAGCATCGGAGAGCAGGCTTGTCCAGTCGGAAGCGGAAGCCTCAGCTGGGCTCCCCCCCTAGGGTATGGTCGTCCAGTCACAGGCTGACACAGAAATGACGGACATGCTTTCCAGGGCAGCCGTGAGCGTCGGGCTAGAGTGGAACCCTCCGCTCTCCCCTGAACCCTCGCGGCTCGATGATTGGTTCCTGGGCTAGCGGCACCGCTCACAGCAATGCCCCGCCCCAGTTCCTTTCTTCCCGGAAGTGCACAAGGAGCTGACAAGGTCGTGGGAGGCACCTTTTACTGCCCGGTCCCAATCTTTCAGCTCCCCTTCCCTCACTACCCTTGATGGTGGGGCGGCCATGGGCTATTCAGCAATTCCCCTGCTGGATAAGGCGCTTGCGGTGCACCTATGCCCGCCTGTCCCGTCCAAGGCCTGTAGGTTTACGTCATCCCTGATGGCCAAAGCCTACATTGCCACTAGACAAGCCGCCTCCGCCCTGCACGCCATGGCTCTCCTGCAAGTCCACCAAGCCAAGGCACTAAAGGAACTGCATGAGGGTAGTTCCGCCCCGGGGTTGATGCAGGAGCTGCACTCTCCAGGTGACAAAGGTCACGGCGCGGTCTCTCGGGTGGGCGGTGTCCACCTGGTGGTCCAGGAGCGCCACCTTTGGCTCAACCTGGTCTAGATGGGAGAGGCCGGCAAGGCACGGTTCCTTGCAGCCCCCATTTCCCAGGTTGGCCTATTCAGAGACAACATCGAGGACTTTGCCCAGCAGCCAGAGGCTATCCGGCACATCCTGCCCCAGCACGGCTCAAGATCCCGCACCCTGCCTGCTCGTCACCAAGGGCATCCCCCTGTGGTGACTGCACCGGCTCCGCCACAGCCCGCCCCTGCGGCACGGCCCCGGCGTGCAGCCCACCGCAGGAAGCAGACACCACCCGTCTCATGGCCAGCCGCCAAGAACCCTGGAAAGGCTTCAAAGCACCCCTGAGACGAGCGACCCAGGGACGACGAAACCCACTGCTTTGGAGCTGGTAAGCAGACCACTCCATCCCCCGGTGGAAGGCCGGGAGGAGAATCTTTTGTTGCCTTTTAATTTAATTTCGCTGCATGCCCAAGTGGCTGCGGTACCCAAGAGTTCAGCAAAAAAGTGGTTTTCTTGTTCCCTGGGTCACATACCCGGTGTGCACGGCTGTCATCATGACCACCGTTCACCATTCCATTTTGGCAGGTTTGACGCTCCAGCAGCGGTCTCCCCGCCCCTGCGTGCCCAGCTGTGGCACAAATCCGCACCTGATGTGACAGTCTCCACGGGTCATGAGGACAGGCCTCTTCCTCCCCCATCCCAGGCTGTTCTGGGGGTGGTCACAAGGAGCCAGGTAAGTGCTTCGATGTCCCTGAACTCAGCACGGCCACGACACGGCATGGCACCTCAGGCTCCACCCAGCCACAAGGCCCCACCCGCTGGTACATACAACAAGATTGTCCCCTTGGTCCCCCTCACCCTGAGCTTAAACGCGTGGCTTGCGCTTTCCAACCCATCGCGATGGCTGATCCAGACCGTCCGACTCGGCTACACGATTCAGTTCGCCAGGCGTCCGCCCAGGTTCAGCAGCATCCACTTCACCTCGGTGAAGGGCGAGAATGCTGCTACCTTGCGCATGGAGATCGCTACCCTCCTATGGAAGGATGCGATAGAGCCTGTCCCTCTGGCTGAGATGAAGAAGGGGTTTTACAGCCCCTACTTCATTGTACCAAAGAAAGGCGGTGGGTACTGTGAGTACTGAACCGAGCTTTACACAGACTCCCGTTCAAGATGCTGACGCAAAAACGCATACTAGTGAGCGTCCGGCATCAAGATTGGTTCGCGCCAGTAGACCTGAAGGACGCGTACTTCCACGTCTCGATTCTACCTCGACACAGACCCTTCCTGTGGTTTGCATTCAAGGGTCGGGTGTATCAGTACAAGGTCCTCCCTTTTGGCCTGTCCTTGTCCCATCACATCTTCACGAAGGTCGCAGAGGCAGCCCTTGCCCCGTTAAGGGAAGTGGGCATTCGCATCCTCAACTATCTCGTCAATTGGCTAATCCTAGCTCACTCTCGGGATGTGTTGTATGCACACAGGGATCTGGTGCTCTTGCACCTCAGCTGACTAGGGCTTCGGGTCAACTGGGAAAAGAGCAAGCTCCTCCCGGTTCAAAGCATCTTTTTTCTCAGCTTGGAGTTGGACTCAGTCTCGTTGACGGCGCGCCTCACGAACGAGCATGGAGCTCGGTGCTGACCTGTTTGAAGGCGTTCAGACAGAAGACAGCAGTTCCACTGAAACTGTTTCATAGTCTCCTGGAGCATATGGCATCCTCGGCGGTGGCCATTCAGCTCGGGTTGATGCATATGAGACCGCTTCAGCATTGGCTTCAGACTCGAGTCCCGAGATGGGCATGGCACCATGGGACACATCGCGTGGCCATCACGCCTTTGTGATGGACTTCGCAACTATGCATTTCCCCCAGTGAGCCTACTTGCACAGACCCTGTGCAAGGTCAGGGAGGACGAGAATCAGGTCATCCAGGTAGAACCCTACTGGCCCACCCAGGCATGGTTCTTGGACCTCACGCTCCTCGCGACAGCCCCCCTGGCAAATTCCCCTGAGGAAGGACCTTCTTTCTCAGGGATGGGGCACCATCTGACACCCGCGACCAGACCTCTGGAACCTCCATGTCTGGCCCCTGGATGGTATGTGGAAGACTTAAGCGGCCTACCACCCATGGTGGTAGACACGATCACTCAGGCTAGGGCCCCCTCTACGAGGTGCCTGTATGCCTTGAAGTGGCGTCTGTTCGCTAAGTGGTGTTCTTCCCAATGCGAAGACCCCCAGGGATGCGCAGTTGGATTGGTGCTTTCCTTCCTGCCTGAGAGGTTGGAAGGGCGGCTGTCCCCCTCCACCTTGAAGGTGTATGTAGCCGCTATAGCGGCACACCACAACACAGTGGACGGTAAGTCCTTAGGGAAGCACGACCTGATCATCAGGTTCCTGAGAGGCGCCAGGAGGTTGAATCCCTTCAGACCGTGCCTTGTTCCCTCATGGGACCTCTCTGTAGTTCTTCAGGGTCTACGGAGAGTCCCCTTTGAGCCCCTGCAGTCAGCTGAGCTTAAGCCACTCTCTTTGAAGACTGCTCCTGACTGCACTCACTTCCATCAAGAGGTAGGAGACCTGCAAGTGTTCTCTGTCAGCGAAACGTGCCTGGAGTTCAGTCCGGGCTACTCTCACGTGATCCTGAGAGGCCGACCAGGCTATGTGTCCTAGGTTCCCAAGACACCTTTTAGGGACCAGGTGGTGAACCTGCAAGCGCTGCCCTAGGAGGAGGCAGACCCAGCCCTGACGTTGCTGTGTCCGGTGCGCACTTTACGCATCTATTTGGATCGCACGCAGAGCTTTAGAGTCTCTGAGCAGCTCTTTGTTTCCTTTGGTGGACAGTGGAAAGGAAGCACTGTCTCCAAGCAGAGGATCGCCCACTGGCTCATTGACGCCATAACAATAGCATATCACGCCCAGGACGTTCCGCCCCCGGCAGGGCTACGAGCCCATTCTACCAGGGGTGTAGCAGCCTCCTGGGCCTTGACCAGTGGCGCCTCTCTAACAGACATTTGCAGAGCAGCGGGCTGGGCAACACCCAACACATTTGCGAGGTTCTACAATCTCTGGGTGGAACTGGTTTCGTCCAGTGTAGTGGCAGGCACAAGCAAGTAAGTCCGGGACAACTGGCCAGGTGTATTGCTTGCACATAACACCTTTCACCTCCCCTGAGCTGAAGACGTGCGCTGTTGACTCCCAGTAGTGTTCACAAACTGTGTTCCCTGGATGCCCTGTGGCAGACTAGTTCATGGAGACACTCGCTGCTGGGTCAGTACATGTGCTAACTAAACCCTGTACTGGAGTAGGTGCTCTGCATGTGGTGGTTCCCCATAGGTAACCCCATACGACGTATATCTTCCGTTAATTCATTTCCCTGTTGGTAAACTGCATCTTCCTTGGGCAGAGGCCCCTCAACCCAGTCACCATGCTTGTAGAAACTCCTCCCCCATAGGGTAGGACCTACCATGGGACTTCTCCACATGACATACTTCTGACAAAGCTCGGCAAGACCATGTGACGTATTTCCACTCAAATACTCCCCCCCCCCCCCCGGGCAGGGTGTGGTCTCCACGGTGTCTTCCCCTTAGGAAGGACACCCCCTCACCCCCCTGATGTAGACCTGGTGGTCCCAGTTGGCTAATTCCTTTTTTTTGGGGGAGGAGAGGAAAAAAAAGAGGATAAGAGGCCACGACTGGGCTAGCCTGTCTCTATCTCTTAGGCAGTCGACTTGTCCCCGATGGGCCGTTTGACACTCATAACAGCATTAGGGGAGGTTACGTGTCGGCCTGGTGTGCTGGCTATGAGGCACACAGTGGTCTGCCCATCACACACCGCCAGTTCACGTAACACAGTTCAGCCAGTGTGGCGTTTCATATAGGGACCCCTAGTGTCACTACATCGACACAACGTCGAGTGAGTGACAGATAGGGAACGACCTGGTTACTTGCGTAACCTCCGTTCCCTGATGGAGGGAACAAGACGTTGTGTCCCTCCTGCCACAATGCTGAACTACCCACTGAAATGGCTGGGACCTGTCTCGGCTCCTCAGCACAAAACCCGAATGAGTGGTTGCATAGTGCAATTCATAAAATCATTCAGATACGGGTCAGGAGCTTCAGTTAATGTTCAAATCAACCATCAGAATGGGGAAAAAATTGTGATCTCAGTGATTTCGACCGAGGCATGAGTAAATCGCATGAATAAGTAGGTGTACCTGTGTACCTAATAAAGTGGTCATATATATATATATATATATATATATACAGTTGAAGTCGTCCTGGTTACTTGTGTAACCTCCGTTCCCTGATGGAGGGAACAAGATGTTGTGTCAATGTAGTGACACTAGGGGTCACTCTTGGGAGCCCGAAACACCTCTGGTCTTTGATACCACTCCCCCGGAGTTAATTGCAATTAATCGCTGACAGGTATATATAGCTCCCCTGAGAAAGTATGCCTGATTGAATACACTGTGAGATGCTTTGGAAAAAAGCTTCTGCCAAATGATTTTATAAATGTAAACTCAGAACCATATGACTCCACTGTCCATCCCATAAGCCCCTCCACTATGAGACAGGCCAAGCAGTCTGAACCTGGAACTTGAGATGACATTAGCTGTACAGTTGAAGTGGCTGAGTTTTTGAAGGTTCACAATTCTAGTGCTGAGGCATTTGGGTTGCTGTAACTATAGAAACGTGTTAGGAGATCATTTAATGTGAGCAAGACAAGCCAAATGGGCCACGGAAATCGAAAACAGATGAATGGCTGTCTTAAGCTAAATTCCTCCATGCAGACATCACACACACACACACGCACTTTCACACACATATTTCACTAATGCGACTCATAAGTTCTCAGGACGTAAACTGAGAAGTGTAGACACATACAGAGAACATTCCTGCATGTTGTCCTTGGTCAGCTTTTCATCATTTTCTCTCTCCCTCACATGTGGTTATTGTTTGTCTGGAATACAGTGACCGTTTTGAATTATGGATGGTCTCTCACTTTTAGTGACAGTGACAAAAACAACCCCTCTACTCTGCTTCTACATCTCCCTCAAGCCTTCAATACCTTTTTTTTTTTTTTTTTTTAATGGATTTTTGTTGTCCCACTTTCTATTCTGCTCTTCTTTTTCAGTCTTTCTCCTCACTTTCCCTGTCTACCCAATTCAATTCTATATGCACCATGATATATAAAAAGAAACACCTAACATGATGTTAATAAACAATAACTTCTACACTAACTGGGATCCAATATCATTATATACATTGAAGTTCAAATGAGTCTTCTATTTTGCATTGTTATAGTTTAATCCAGTTATTTTTTTTTAACAAATTATATTATCAACATAACAATTTGAATAAAAAGTTTAAGTGAATGAAAGAATTGTAGTCCATGTTATCCCAGCATGATTTAAGAATGTTCTAAAGAGCATCTTGTGTTCTTCAATGGAAGCAAGGAAATCTGACCCTTCTGACCTTTAGAGTTAACATGGTCAATATAAAAAATGTATTAACATTTGTTTACTAACCTAGTATACAATATTCCTTATTCATTGAACATCACGAAAATTGTCAGAATTCTACAACTTCAATTACATGGTTAAATTAAATTTTGAATCCCAGATTTCTCAGACTTTTGAACACCACTCTTTGTCACTTTTTTTGTTAATTATTATTTTTTTTTTTTTTTATTATGAATTTCAATTGTAAATACAATTGCACATATCTCAGTTTAGCTCAAGGTTCCTGGCCTTTTCCCTTTGTAAGGCTACCAAGTTAACTACAAGCTGCCATTATTGTGTGACTGTTTCCCAACAAAGCTGCTTTGCACTCTTATTGTTTTGGCTGTAACTTCAGTCTGCCAACAGACGGTTTATGCACTGCAACCTGTTTTCTTTTTGTTTTTCTTTCCTCTAGTTTCCCCCTTTTTTGAGATCACAAAATGAGAAACTTTGGGACACACACATACACAATGTTGGCACATTTATGTGCAATTAAGCCTTGCTTTGTCTTTGTGAAAGTTTTGACACAAGAACAGATCAGGCTTTTGTCTCCTGCATTGTCCGTGTGAACAGCAATGAGGACAAACTGACTTTTGTTGTGCTTTGACATTTGGCTGGGGAGAGGGACTGAGACAAAGGAAGCTCTGAGTGGGCTGAACCCCTCCTTCACACAAACACACACACTTAAACACAGATACACACACTTTGGTGGAGAAAGAGTAAAATTTGTTGTAGCAAATTGTGTGTGTTGAATTGAGTTCCAGGTAAAATGTGTTGGGCGTCATGTGCTCAGATAGGAGATAAAGGCAGGCCTACACACAGTCATAAATCCTGACTGAGGCCTGTAGGAACACTCAAAGCCAAACAGTGCCAAAATCAAACAAAGGGAGTCCTTTGTAACAGACTACAGATCCCATCAAGCCTTGCTCACTTTACACCTAGGTGTGAAATTCTGAAGGATCGAACTCTCAACTTCTAATGGATGAAACACACAACAGAACGCATCCCTCAACCATGATGTCATCGAGAGTCATGATGTCATTCCTCCTAACCCTCGCTTCCATTGACAGTATTCTCCATGTCTAGTTGCAGCCCTCCAGCTCCCAGGTGTAGCCTCGCTGCCCAAGGAAGTAATGTACATATCTGAACTTTGGCCATACAATCTCCATCTCGCTGGATGAGCCGAGATTCTCCATGTTCCACTGAGCACGCTAACGGATCCGAAGGAGACCACTGAGCAATCCACGTCTCACCCTTTTGCCTGCAGAAGTGAAGAAAGAAGATTTCTCTTCCTTCTTCAACTGAGTCGACTTCGCTGATTTCTCTGCCAACCCACCGAAAATCAGCTGCCATACCGCCCGCCAACAGAGTGAGGAAACAGCCTCCCATCATCACCCGAGCTTTGAGGAACCGTGCTGGAGTCAAACGACTATCGAACATACATTCTACCCGCGTCCTCACGCGACTCAAGTAAGAGGTTTACGTCTGGGCAGAGATTATTATAGTGTGCTATTCTTGTGTATCAAGGTTATTGCTTGTATAGTTTACGGACCGCCGAGTCCACTCATTGCTGCTAATAATACTCAAGGTATTACTGTAACTTACTGTTACCATGAATGAGATTTGCTGTGTTGTTGTCCAACCACATTGGGCTTTTTGTGCATTTCCGCCATCGTGGGTGAGACTGGCACGCTGAGTTTATCCATTAAAGAACCAACAACCGCGGCATACAGATTACGAGCCGTTCACTGCTTCTCTGAGTGATAAAACTAATGGTTGCCGTCTCTCTCACGATCGCTAAACCGGCTTCGGTGCCGTCACCTTGTTCTCTCTCTCTCGTACTAAATGCACACACACACGACCCCTCACAAACATAACCGCACACACATTTGGCAATCTGGCGATAGAGCCCAGCTTTGTCCCTAGGTTATCATACCAGCAGAGAAACGTGTTAAATGGGCAGATGCCATTAACCAGTCTCTCCGCCCACATTCTCTGCCCGGAAACCTCGTGTGACACACTCTCCATGAGAGCCATGCCTGCCATTTTGTGCACTCCTTCTCTCCTTTTACTTATATATAGATAGATACATAACATACATACATACATACATACATACATACGTGTGTGTGTGTGTGTGTGTGTGTGTGTGTGTGTGTGTGTGTTACTGATCAGAAGGTTGGGGGTTCAAGCCCCAGCACTGCCAAGATGCCACTGTTGGGCCCTTGAGCAAGGCCCTTGACCCTATCTGCTCCAGGGGCACTCTATCATGGCTGACCTTGCACTCTGACCCCAGCTTAGCTGGGATATGTGGAAAAACAAAATCACTGTATATGTATAATGTGTGATAAATTATAAAAATTATTCACACACACCTCTACCCTCCTCTCATGTATTATAGGCTTATCTAATCATGTTACTGTTTAGTTTTTAGTTGGAAGTTTATCGACTGCATTGTATTGATTATTAATTGATATTACTGCATCAATATATTTTGTTATACTTTAAAGAGAAGTGTTTTGGTATTGTTCTGCATGCACCTGTGCCAAGGGCTGGTGGGGGATGTCAGTGCTCGGATTCAAGCCTTCATTGTTTCCCTTTTGAATGTCGATGTTCTCCAGACATCGACTTTCCTAACAGAACAATCCTATATTGAGACTGTTATACTGTCTGGTTATTAGTCCCTGATTCCAGGGTTGTGCCCTGGCAATATTAATTCTTATTAATATTCTATTGATTTTGATAACTGATAGTTATCTTTGATGATTGTTGATTTGAAGGATTAATAAGCTAATGTTGATTCTAATCAATGTCAAATCACTTTTTATTGTCACACAACCATATACACAAGTGCAATAGTGGGTGAAAGTCTTGGGTGCAGTTCTGAGCAACATAGCAGTCATGACAGTGATGAGACATATTTACAATAAATATCACATTTACACAACATAATTTACATATCTAATATACACATAATTACACACAACACAATATACAAATAATAATATACAATGTACAGTATACAATACACACAATATAGAATACACATACACACAATATAGAATACACGTTATACAATAAAAATAGTATATATAGTATATATAAAATATACAGTAGGTTGTATTGTACTGTATTGACATTCAGGCTGTTGGCTGATAGTCAGTTGCCAGTGTGTTGTTAAGAGAGAATATAATTTATAACAGTCCAGTGTGAGATAATAAGATTAATAAAGTGCAGTGCTGATGTATATTGATTGTGAGAGATCAAGAGTTCAAAAGTCTGATTGCTTGGGGGAAGAAGCTGTCATGGAGTCGGATGGTGCGGGTCCTGATGCTGCGATACTGCCTGCCTGATGGTAGCAGTGAGAGCAGCCCATGGCTCGGGTGGCTGGAGTCTCTGATGATCCAAGCTTTATTCAAACACCGCCTGGTATATATGTCCTGGAAGGAGGGAAGCTCATCTCCGATGATGTGTCTGGTAGTTTGCACCAACCTTTGCAGGGCTTTGCGGTTGTGGGTGGTGCTATTGCCGTACCAGGCAGTGATGCAGCCAGTCAGGATGCTCTCTACAGTGCTGGTGTAGAACCGTGTGAGGATGTGACGGTTCATTCCAAACTTCCTCAGCTGTCTTAGGAAGAAGAGGCACTGATGAGCCTTCTTCACAACAGCCTCAGTGTGGACGGACCATGTGAGTTCCTCAGTGATGTGGACACCGAGGAACTTGAAGCTGCTGACTCTCTCCACCGGTGCTCCGTTGATGGTGATGGGACTGTGTTCTCTGTCTTTTCTCCTGAAGTCCACCACAAGCTCCTTTGTCTTGCTGACGTTGAGGGAGAGGTTGTGCTCCTGACACCAGCATGTCAGAGTGTGCACCTCCCCTCTGTAGGCTGTTTCATCATTGTCAGTGATTAAACCTACCAACGTCGTATCATCAGCAAACTTAATGATGGCATTGGAGCTATGTGTTACCACACAGTCATGTGTGTACAGGGAATACAGGAGTGGGCTGAGAACACAGCCCTGCGGGGCTCCAGTGTTGAAGGTCATTGATGAGGAGATGTTGCTGCCCATTCTAACCACCTGGCATCTGCATGACAGGAAGTCCAGGATCCAGCTGCACAGCGAGCTGTTTAAGCCTAGAGCCCGGAGTTTAACATCAAGCTTGGAGGGCACTATGGTGTTGAATGCTGAGCTGTAGTCTACAAACAGCATTCTCACATAAGTGTTCCTTTTTTCCAGGTGGGAGAGAGCAGTGTATAGTGTAGATGCAATGGCATCATCAGTGGAGCGGTTGTTGCAGTACGCAAACTGCAGTGAGTCCAGTGAGGGAGGCAGCACAGAGCAGATGTAATCTCTGATTAATCTCTCAAAGCATTTGCTGATGATGGGGGTCAGAGCAACAGGACGCCAGTCATTTTAGCAAGTGATTTTGGATTGGTACAGGCACAGTGGTGGACATTTTGAAGCATGTGGGGACCACAGACAAGGAGAGGGAAAGGATGAAAATGTCCAGCCAGTTGGTTCGCCCATGCTCTGATGACACAGCCCGGAATACCATCTGGACCCGCGGCTTTACGGATATTCACCCATCGGAAGAATCGGGTTACATCCGCTACAGAGATGGAGAAGGAACTAACCTCTGTAGCTTCGGCCGAGAGCTCTCTCCATGAGGGCGGTGTTATTTCCCTCAAAACGAGCATAAAAAGTATTTAGCTCATCCGGGAGAGAGGCAGCGGTGTTCACGGCGGAGTTTTTATTCCCTTTAAAGTCCGTGATGATATTAATTCCCTGCCACATGCTTCTAAAGTTGGTGGTGTTAAACTGTCCTTCAATCTTGTCCCTGTACTGGTGTTTTGCTGCTCTGATAGTTTTGCGGAGTGCATTACTGGCTTGTTTATTCTCCTCCCTGTTCCTGGAATTAAAAGCGGAGGTCTCTGCATCAAGTGCTGCACGAAGAGCACTATTTATCCATGGCTTCTGGTTGGGGTAGATCCGTATTGTTTTGGTTGGAACAACATCCTCTATGCACTTTCTGATGAAACACGTTACGCTATCAGCGTAAACCTCGATGTCATCATCAGAGGCGGACCGGAACATCTCCCGGTCCACGTGATCAAAACAGTCTTGTAGCATAGAATCTGATTGGTCCGACCAGCACTGGATCGTTCTGAGGGTGGGTGCTTCCTGTTTCAGTTTCTGCCTGTAAGCGGGCAGAAGCAGAATGGAAGAGTGGTCCGATTTGCCAAATGGTGGGCGGTGGAGGGATTTGTAGCCATCCCGGAAGGGAGAGTAGCAATGGTCCAAAACCCGGTCCCCTCGTGTGTTGAAACTGATGTGTTGGTGGTATTTTGGTGCGAATGATTTGAATTAGATTTGTTAAAGTCCCCAGTCACAATGAACACGGCCTCAGGGTGCGCGGTTTCCTGCTCACTTATACTCCCATACAGTTCCTTGAGTGCCCAGTCTGTGTCGGCTTGTGGCGGGATGTACACAGCAGTGATAATGACCGCTGTGAATTCCCTCGGTAGCCAGAATGGTCGACACAGAAGCATGAGAATTTCCAGATCAGGGGAGCAGAAAGACTTGATAGAATGTACATTCCTCACCAGGATTTGTTGATCATAAAACATACACCACCACCTCTGCTTTTACCTGAGAGGTCTTTTGCTCTGTCCGCTCTGTGCACTGAGAACCCTGCAGGTTCGATGGCTGAATCTGGAATCTCAGCAAACATCCAAGTTTCCGTAAGGCAGATAATGCAGCAGTCGCTTGTTGGAAAGAGATTCGCGCTCTCAGATCACAGAGCTTGTTGTCCAGAGACTGAACATTTGCCAGTAGAATACTGGGTAGCGGGAGTCGATTTGCATGACGTCTTACTCTGATGAGAATGCCGGCTCTATTTCCCCTTTTCCTTCTGCGTTTCTGCGGCTGGGCTGCCCAGACAAAGGGCTCTGCTGCCGTGTTTGTAAACAGTGGGTCGGCTTTGAGGAATTTGAAGTCCGGTTTACGGTGTGCAATTGCAGAACCAATATCCAAAAGTGTTTGTCTGTCGTAGACAATAAGACAGACAACATCCAAGAAAAAAAACATAAGAATTGTAAACAAAACAAACAAAAAACTGCAATGTTGTGTCAGAGCTCGCAACACAGCAGCCATACTCGGCGCCATCTTGAGTCCAAGGTTATATTGATTTTAATAATTAATAATTATCTTTGATAATTATCACAATGGAAATCGACTTGTTGCTTCTGAATGTTCATTGAAATCGACCACCATCTCACAAATTACTGACAAGCACCATCCCCCATCAGACATTTTTTGCATCAATTCAAATATGCTCATATTTTCCTGTGGTGTTACTGTTAGCTTGTTGCGTGAACAACCTCTGAGACATGGGTTTTTGGTCCCATGGAAATGTTGGGCCTCATGTATTCAGATAGAAGACAAAGGCAGGCCTAACACAGTCGTAAAAACATAACTTAAGCCCCCACCTTCTAAGTCGTAAATCTTACTGATAAAAATCGCGCCAAAATCAAACAAAGGGAGTCCAAAACAGACTACGGATCCATGAAGCCTTGCCCTCTAAAGGATCGAGCTCTCAACTCCTATTGGATGAGGCACACAACAGAACGTCCCTCAAACATGACATCATCAGGACTTCAAATAATTCTGAAATGCTTCCAAAGTGGCTTCCGGCGACTTCGTTCACCGAATACGGACGTAGCTTTTTGCTGCTCTCCGGTGTAACCTCGTGGCATAAGGAAGTAATGTCCGACTTGAAACTGTAGCCATACAATCTCCATCTCGCTGGACGAGCTGAGATTACTCTGTGTTCAACCAAACACTCTAACGGATCCGAAGGAGACCGCCGAGCAATTCGCATCTTCATCCGTTGGCCTACAGAAGTGAAGAGATTAAAGATTTCTCTTCCATCTTCAATCAAGTTGACATTTCTGAGTTCTCCGCCAGCCCGCCGAGAATCAACAGCCGTACCGCCCTCTGAGAATCAACAGCCGTACCGGCCGCCGACAGCGCGAGGAAACGGCTCTCGTCATCACACGAGCCTCAATAAACCGGGTCAGAGTTAAAGGACGGAGGAAAACACATTCTACCTGTGTCCTCATGCGATTCAAGTAAGAGGTTTACGTCTGGGCAGAGATAGAATATTATAGCGTGTTATTCTTGTGTTTCAAGGTTTTTGCTTGTACAGTTTACGGACCGCCATGTCCGCTAATTATTAATACCCAGGGTATTAATTATCACGAATTTGTTTTGCTGTATTGTGGTCCAACCAAATTGGATTGTTGTGCATTTTCGCCATCGCGGGTGAGACAGCAACTGAGTTCATCCATTAGAGTCAAATAACACAGGACTTTTACGAGCCCGCTCATAAAACCGCGTCTCTGAGTGATGAACACGGCTGTTTTATCCCCAGCTATCACGAAATCAGCTTTCGGGCTGTCACTTAATCATCTCTCTCTCTCTCTCTCTCACTAACCACACTGACACACACACACACACACTGTCACACACACACCTTATGTGTTATAGAATTATTTTTATTTCCATATCTAATCATATCACTGTTTAGTTTGTAGTTGTAAGTCGGAAGTTTATTGACTGCATTGTATTAATTATGAATTGATATTACTGCATAAATAAACTTTGTTTATATTACAAAGAGAAGTGTTTTGGTTTGTTTTGCATATGCCTGTGTTATGCTGACGGGATGTCAGTGCTCGGATTCAAACCTTCATTCATTGTTTTTTTCCCGAAAATCGATATTCTTCGGATGTCGATTTTCCTAAGAAAACAATCTAATATTGAGACTGTTTTAATATTCGGTTATTAGTCCCTGATTTCAGGGTGGTGCCCAGTCAATGTTAATCCTTATTAATATTCTATTGATTTTTGATAATTGATAATTATCTTTGATTGAATTTGAATGATCAATAATCTAGTGTTAATTTTAATTAATGTTTCATCGACGTTAACAATTAACGATTATCTTTGATAACTGTTGATTTAAAGGATTAAAAAAAAGCTAACATTGATTCTCATCAATGTTCTATTGATTTTAATAATTAATAATTATCTTTGATAATAATTAATTGTTGCTAATAACCAAACTTGCTCCTAAACGTAGCACACTACATTTACTGGAACCCATATGAGGTTTTAATGAGTTAGATCCAATTAATTAATTTAAATATTGATTAATAACTACAGAAATAATTATTAATTATTTCTGATAGTAACACTGATCTAAACAACCAGTAAAGCCCTACAGAAACCAGAGAATATTTGCGTTCACATACACAATGGTGAGCGCAATTTTGAGGTTGCATTTTCCCCTCTAAAATTAAATTTTTACTCCACTGACGGTTAAGTTTAGAGTTGGGGTTTGTAGTAGTTTGTAAGTAGACATGTTGGTGGGGGATTTGGCTATTGAAAATGTAACATTTTAATTTAATTCTGCTCAAATGAACGAAATGACTTGAATAATGATTTGTTCATTTTGCTGAACGAGACTCAAAGTCAGTAAAATGATCCGATCTTCCCATCACTAAACTCAACAACACTTCCAGTGTTGGCCACTTGGGTTAGTGTTTTGAATTTCAGTAAGCACAGACAGATATTAGCAGCAGAACTTTCGACTTCTTGTCACCAAATTCCCAGTGTGATCGGTCAGATTGTAGTGTATTTTTGTCCTTTTTTAGAGCTTAACAGACATGGTCACTATGAATTAACATTGTATGGAAAAGAGCTGCATAAATATTCTTGCTGCAATAATTTATCCTATTGTGTTTTATGGAAGAACAAAACACACCATATGGGTTTGGAATAACACAAGGTTGAAAAAAATAATGGCAACGTTCCATTTTTGGGTGACCCATAATTTTTTATATATGTTGAAAAGCTTTATTCTGGAAACTCAACAAATCCATATGTCAAACCAATAATGTAATGAAGCACTCTTTGTAAAGCTCTATGAATAAGAGTGTCTGCTAAAAGCCTTAAATGTAAATGTAATAAATTAAACAACATTTCACAGTTGCCACTTTGTAATGAACAATTCGAGGGAGTGAAAATAAAATATAAATGTGAATTGGGCATCTGAGCAAATCTTATAGGGGCATAAAATGGCATGTCTGGCTAGGAAAAGAACCTGAATGGGTAGAATATAGAACCAGTCAACATCACAGCCATATCATGAAGAAGTCTAGAAGAACTCTTCATAGTGCTGCTGTAAAATAAGAACAGTTTCAATCAAGTGCTTGCCTAATGCATTAAATTCATGTCATGGAATGAGAGGCAGCACCGCATGGTCATTTACAGTGCTTGCTCTTTGTGCCTGTCTCGATGTAAATTCATGAGTATAGGCACTAAAGCGAGCTCACTTACTTGTGTTTGTGAGTGTGTTTGTGTTTGAGAGTTAGCCCTGCAAGGCTGAGTGTGACAGAGTTGTCAAGTCACAGAGGAGAGGGTGGCAAGGCTGTTTTCAGTGACACTACAAGAGCAAAGAACTGCATGTCATTTAATCCTTTACATTTTTTCCTCTCTGTTTTTCATTTCAACCCTTGTTTTTCTCCACTTGTGTGGCTGTTTTGCAGGAGTTCTCTGAAAAGAGCTGATGGCTCTTCGAAGGGTACGTATGTGTGCCATTTTGTGCAGTGGCTTATTCAGGACATTTTTACTGGGGTGGCCAAGATGGGGCACAGACCTAGTGTGGGGTGGCGATACCGGGAGAACCTTTATGAATGGCACATGATCAAAATGTGTAAATATTGCATTGCTTTGCTTCAACATCTACACATGTAGAATAAATGAATTCTTAAACTCATGTTAGCATTCACTGAATTGTTTGTATTCAATATCAGACTGTTGATTTGACATTTGACAGTTTTCTATTCCTGTTCTATTTCAACCTATTACAGTTTCTGGGAATCTCTGGTTATTTTAATATAACATCCATTTTTAAATCAGTAATTGTTTAGGAAAAGTCAGTTACATATTTTTAAGAGCTATTCTCATTGTAGAGAATTAATCTGCGTATAACATCAGGTATAGTGTATAATCCTAAAAAGATACAAGTACAGGTGATAACTGATTGAGGCGCAATTCAATCAATCATTCAATCAATTATTCATTCATTTATTAGCTATAACTGCACTGTCCAGCAGAAATATTGTTAAATTGGGTACATATCAGTGTGTGAAATTGGCTACGAGGGCTTATAGGTGTCTGTCTGGAAACCCCAAAATTGCAGATTGAGCTCTGAATACAGTAAAAATCAAAACTCTATTTACAGTGTCTACTCAGGTTTATGTTCCACATGTTCTGATAGCTTCAATTACTTTGAATATTACCAAATAAAATAGTTTAATAGTTCCATTTAAGTGCAATTTGCCCTGCCTCTGCATATGTAAAATGTCAAATAAGGTACAAAAACTTTGAAGATTTTATTGGTCTGACTGACCAATAATACACATAAAGAGCTCATAAATAACTCATGTAAAGATTTAAAGTACAGTCACAGCACAAACCCTTCCATTTCACACACAGGTTAGCCATATATATAACTTTAGCTATTGAACATATACATCTGTAAAACGCTTTACACACCTCAATCATTAAATCAGAAAACATGGCATTTCATATTTCATGTCAAGATAAACATAACATGCTGAATGTGGTGTAGGGTCTAGCTTACTCTTTAACCTAGCTACTGTAACAATGAAAAAATGTTTTCAAATTCACGTGTAAATTCAGGATAAATTAAACGTTAGATTAGATGAACATACCTCTCAAATAACAGCTTTCTTGTTGACCACAAATCGACATCGTCAACTCATTGGAAGTTGGAGGTAGACGCTAGCTCGTGTTAGCTTCGTGCTTCTGACTGACTATTATACTCCAGACCTGGCGCCCGCTGCCCGCGACCTGCAGCACCTGCCTGGCCACCCGCGGCCTGCCCCTCCCCCCACTGATCAAAGATCAGCTCACACAGCTTCAGTCCCACCACTACTATAATGGTCAGAAATATAAAACTGACCCTGGGTCAGTGTGGCTCTAAATCAACAAATGACCTGAGATGTCATCTTTGATTGACAGGTGTTTCTATTGGTTATTCGTTCTTGTGTTGATGAACATGATGAACTACCAATCAGTTCTGGGGTGGCCACAGGGTGGCCAATGAGATTTCAGGGGTGGCCCAGGCCACCACAGGCCACCCCCTAAAATCACCACTGATTTTGTGGCATGGGTGTATGTTTTTATGAGCAAAGAAATGAAATGTTTGCCTGGAGCTGCTCATTAATCGCCATCCCCATAAATCCAATGCCATCATTATCATTACCATTATCAATGACGTTGCAACCAGTACCAAAGTAGCTACTGTATGAGATACTGTCGGCTATCCATTTTAAATTAAAGGATAAACAAATATCTGGCCTCTGGTATTGACAGGCTTAGCCCATTGTCTTCTGTGCTTCTTGTTTGTGTATTTTTGCCCTCTTTCACCCCAGTAACATGTTGGCCAACATGTGATAACCCCTCCTGCTCTTCATCAAGTCTTAGGGTGAGATAAGTATTGTGCAGCAAGGAGGGCACCTTGCATCTCAGGTTGGTTCATTGTCTTGTTTTTATTATTATTATTATTATTATTATTATTATTATTATTATTCAAATGAGATGCTGTATCTTAATGCAGATGTTTAAACTGAAGCTTGTGCTGCACTGGTCAAAACAAAAGCGGAAACGGAAATGTAGGGCAGGCCTCAGCCGGGTCACACCACGCCGTGTCTGACCCTGAACTCTGAGGCTCCTTACTGCAAGTGAATGTTACACAGTCCAATCAACCCTTTAGCCCAATGTATACATTAGCATTTCAATGAAGCCCGTCTGTTCTTCCCACCATCAAGGAAATGACTAACCTTTGCACGCTTTCATTAAGATGAAACTCTGTTCTTGGCTCTCTGTACATTCATTATGTAGTTTGGGAATTCTTCATTTTGGAGACAATACACAAGCCTTTGCAATGCAAATATATGTAAAGTTTTAGCATACATTTCTAAAGAGTCTTTTTCATGTAACATTACTATGATATTATATGTCCCGTCTTTGGTATATAATGTATATTCTGTGGCGTCAAAGGCTGAGACCACTAGCGAAAATGCTTCTATTCCGCCTTTTTGTAACTCTCTCTCTAAATTTCTCTGAGTGTGTATAGACATCAGTGACGTGCACAGACCTTAGCAGGGGCAAAAGGACATGGACAGAGTGTGAAGAGAAATCAGCTGTCAATAGTTGTTGGGGGGGGGGGTGTGCTGTAGTAAAGACACCTCTGCTTGAATCTCTGCGCTCTTAAAGGCACTTCCGCTTAAAAGGGCACCTTTACATTTGTGAAGGGCACCTATACATTTGTGAATGAAAGGGGCAGTTCCCGTTCTGTGCATGTCAGTGATATATATATATATATATATATATATATATATATATATATATATATATATATATATATATATATAATAAATTATAAATATTAATTTGTCTTCTAACAATAAGCATGTTTACATACATGTTTTTACACCGATTATGCGTAATAAGCCGACAACGCGTGTGTTCATGCAAACTCAATAAACAATGTTCCTTTAAAAGATCATAAATGGTGTAAGAATAAACCAATCGACACTTACGGCGATTTTGTGTTGCATGTAAACACCTTTACCGCCGTTCTTACCAGCTTATTCAATGTATGCACGTATTGTGCACATGTCTCTTCACGGTTTGAGGTCAAAAGAAGATAATAATGTGGTTATTTAAAATGTCATATTGCACAGCATATTGATGTGCATGTAAACTGGCTCAGTGTCCAACAATGGATGTAAATGCATGCAAGGAGATTTATGCCATTTTTTTTCTTTGTGAAACTCATGAAACACTTCCACCACATTTAAACTTTCGTAGAATGTTATTTAATAGAATTCCAGGTGGAAAATGAACCTAATATCCATGATGGATCCTAAATACACACAAATAAATAAAAATAATAATATATGATTTTGTTTTTATTTAACTTAAGCTTGATTGCTTGATTGGAAATGATGCCCAATAAAATTACTAGTTATCTTGAATTTACTTTGCTTTCTACAGCCATCACGTCTAATTATTCATCTCAAGCATGCTCTTTACAGACACTTTTGTTGACCAAATTATACATACACTATATTGCCAAAAGTATTCGCTCATCTGCCTTTAGATGCATATGAACTTAAGTGACATCCCATTCTTAATCCATAGGGTTTAATATGACGTCGGCCCACCCTTTGCAGCTATAACAGCTTCAACTCTTCTGGGAAGGCTTTCCACAAGGTTTAGGAGTGTGTTTATGGGAATTTTTGACCATTCTTCCAGAAGCACATTTGTGAGGTCAGACACTGATGTTGGACGAGAAGGCCTGGCTCGCAGTCTTCGCTCTAATTCATCCCAAAGGTGCTCTATGTGGGTTTTCAGTTTTGGGGTCAGCCTAAAGCTGAATTTGCTGTGCTTGGCCAGCTGAGTTCTAAAATCCAGCTTAGTGTACAGTATGTGTGTGTGTGTGTGTGTGTGTGTGTGTGTGTGTGTGTGTGTGTGTTTGTGTGTGTGTGTGGGCGGGTTTGGGTGGTTTACGAGGACATTTTTTTAGGTTACAAACTGTTAATTACAAGGGTATTATGCTATAAATGTGGTTTATGAGGACATTTCTAGTGCCCCCATAATTCAAATCATTTAAAAAAACATACTAAATTAGGTTTTTTTGAAAATGTAAAAATGCAGAAGGTTTTTTGTGAGGGTTAAGTTTAGGGGTAGGGTTAGGGTTAGAGGATAGAATCTATTGTTCATACAGTATAAAAATCATTATGTTCGCGTATCGTCCCAACCGTTCAACAGACAACGCCATCGCCACCACCCTCCACCTGGATAAAAAGGACTCATACATTCGAATACTGTTCATAGACTTCAGCTCAGCATTCAACACAATCATTCCTCAGCATCTGATTGGAAAGCTGAACCTGCTGGTCCTGGACACCTCCCTCTGCAACTGGATCCTGGACTGTCCTGACTGGGAGACCTCAGTCAGTCCACCGCTGTTCACTTTGCTGACTCATGACTGTGCAGCAATGCACAGCTCGAACCACATCATCAAGTTTGCCGATGACATGACCGTGGTGGGTCTCATCAGCAAGAACGATGAGTCAGCATACAGAGAGGAAGTGCAGTGGCTGACGGACTGGTGCAGAGCCAACAGCCTGTCTCTGAATATGGACAAAACAAAAGAGATGGTTGTTGACTTCAGGAGAGCACAGAGTGTCCACTCTCCGCTGAACATCGACGGCTCCTCTGTGGAGATCGTCAAGAGCACCAAATTCCTTAGTGTTCACCTGGCGGAGAACCTCACCTGGTCCCTCAACATCAGCTCCATTACCAAGAAAGCCCAGCAGCGTCTCTACTTTCTTCGAAGGCTGAGAAAAGCAAATCTCCCACCCCCCATCCTCACCACATTCTATAGAGGGACTATTGAGAGCATCCTGAGCAGCTGCATCACTGCCTGGTTTGGGACTTGCACCGTTTCGGACCGCAAAGCCCTGCTGAGGATAGTGAGGACAGCTGAGAAGATCATCGGGGTCTCTCTTCCCTCCATCAAAGACATTTACACCACACGCTGCATCCGCAAAGCAACCAGCATTGTGGATGAACCCACACACCCCTCACACAAACTCTTCACCCTCCTGCCGTCTGGCAAGAGGTACCGAAGCATTTGGAGTCTGATGGCTTCCCCCAAGCCATCAGACTCCTCAGTACTCAGAGACTGGACTGACACACACACACACCTGTACACCATCCAACTTTTGCACATGTCCAGAATTGCACTTAATTCATTGTCACTTTATACCTGGCTGCTACCTCAATAACTGCTATGTCCATAGAACACTATTTCATAGTATGTTATGTTTACATTCAGCATTTTTAAAAAGTGTCATCTTTTTGCACTACTCAGATTAGAAATGTGTACTGGTCGGCGCTGCACTGTCTCTCACTGTCTCTTACTGTACCTAATGTCCTGTTTCCTTTTTAGTAATTATTGTACTGTCCTGTACTTTTTGCACACGTTTGCACGTGCACTTTATGTAGGAATGTGTAGGTCTTATTCAGTCTGTGTAGTCTCATGTGGTTCTGTGTTTGTCCTATGTTGTTTTATGTAGCACCATGGTCCTGGAGGAACGCTGTCTCGTTTCGCTGTGTACTGTACTAACTGTATATAAAAAACCACTTGAACTTGAACTTGATGTCTATGGAGAGTTCTCATAAGGATAGCCACACCAACATGTGTGTGTGTGTGTGTGTGTGTGTGTGTGTGTGTGTGACCTAGTGTACAGAGAATGTGAGGTAAGCATGGTGTAAATGGATCAGTGTGTGCATGGGTCAGTCTTAGTCTGTGTTGTCTTTGACTGGCCTGGTGAAGCTGGAAACCTGCCTAGCGCGACACTCTACTATTAGTTATGGATCTCAAGAAGTTAGTATTCTATTGCCTTTTATTTTCTACTAAACTATTTTTAGGTTCATTTAAACTACACCTCACTCACCGTACTGGTTAGAGTTTTAATGTCATAGACATGGCCTTGGTTTGGTGTGTTGATATGTAATGATTATGCATATAGTCAGGCAAATTTGTAAATCAATCTAGTGTGTGTTATTATGCTTAAGGGAAATTTTCACAGATTTATGGGGTTCTTTCTCGATTCATGCATGGTGGATAAATTGAGAATTGACAAAGAATGGCTGTTGTCCCTTTGGAATGTTGTGTAAAATTACAAGCAACTGTTTGAAAGACTTTTCCTGAAGGGATTATAAAGATCTGGATGCCTAATCTGCTATGCAACATATAAAACTAATACATATTGTCACACAATTTTTAGGCATTTTGTTTTAAACAGTGGGGTCCAAAATCTTAAAACACATACAAAATCTGGGATTCAAAATCTAATTTTAAGCTCAAAAGGAGCATAAAGCCATGCTAGGAAAAAATGGATCACAGGTTTTGCATAAACTTGTGGAGTCCGTGCCAGCTCAAGTGCATGCTTTCATTAAAGCAAAAGGGGAACATACTAAATAATAATAAATTGTGAAATCCAAGTAATGTACATTTTCAATTCATATTTCACTCATATTATTATGCCGGTAATATAATTTATAATAGATTATTAATAATAACAATAATGATAATAATACAATTTATAATAAAAAATAATACAATTTGTAACATAGTTTATAATACAAAATTGGAAATATTGAACAAGATGAACACGAAATGTATATATTTTAGTGAAAAAAATAAATTAATTAATAATATAAATATATATATATATATATATATATATATATATATATATATATATATATATATATATATATATATATATATATATATATATGAAAATATATGCACAGAGCGAAAGTGGAAAAGTGTAATCAAGCTTTAAATCATGATCACAAAAAAATAAATAATAATAATAATAATAATAATAGGGCATGTGTTTCAATGTTTGCCATAGGATAGGCATAAGAAAATCAAAGACAAAACGGAATCACAGTCTGCTTCTATTGTCTCTTGCCACTTTTCTCCATTGTAGTTTTGAGAAACAAGGCTAACAACTCCTTAAGTTTATCCTCTGGGAACTGGTGATTCAAACATTCTTTGCTTGCTTGAAGCTTTTGTTCGATTTCTCAATTTCCTTAATGTAAAGAATGTGCTGATGCAATTACAAGAAGGATTTTTTTTTTGTTTTTTTTTTGTTTTTTTTTTTGTGGATTTTCTCCCCTTTTCTCCCCAATTTTGGAATGCCCAATTCCCAATGCGCTCTAAGTCTTGTGGTGGTGTAGTGACTCGCCTCAATCCGGGTGGAGGAGGACGAATCTCAGTTGCCTCTGCGTCTGAGACCGTCAATCTGCACATCTTAAATTGTGGCTTGTTGAGCAAGTTACCGCGGAGCCCTAGCGTGTGTGGAGGCTTACGCTATTCTCTGTGGCATCCACGCACAACTCACCATGCGCCCCACCGAGAGCGAGAACCACATTATCGCGACCACAAGGAGGTTAACCCAGCGTGACTCTACCCACCCTAGCAACCAGGCCAGTTGGTTGCTTAGGAAGCCTGACTGGAGTAACTCAGCATGCCCTGGATTCAGACTTGCGATTCCAGGTGTGGTAGTCATCGTCTTTACTTGCTGAGCTACCCAGGCCCTGTGTGCAATATTTGACCAATCAGCAAGCACAACAGGGGTGTAGAGGATGATCTGACATTAGCCTGTGGTCGGTAGGCAGAATTCCCCTTGAAAAAGTTTAAAACAAACCTCTATTTACCATTCATTATTTCTGAACAGAAAGAATTTAAAGCATTGATGACATTCTAGTATAGTTTATTGTTCGCACAGCCCCACAAAACGTATTGACATATGTGACATTCAAATTCACACTTGCTCAAATGCTTCTCTCTTTTTCTTCCTTTTTCCCAAGTGGATGATGAAATTATGTTTGTTTATTTTGCTCTGTTGAGGAATTGCCTATGTTCAAAGACTCATGTTTAATCAGTCCACACACTTCTTGTATTAAGATATACATAATTATTCAGATCATTCATATGCATGAATATGGGGGGGGGTAATTTTGTGGAAATAAAGAATTTGGAGGAAAAAGAGAGATATGTAGAGAAACAGAAGTGTGACCCTTGCCCAAGGAATTGCTTCCATTACAGTAATTCAACAGGTGGATAATTAGGGAGAAAAACCCATTAAAAGGGCTGAAGGAACACACACATACGGACAAACACTTGTTCATCCTCACCATCCCAGCCAGCTGTCTTCTTTTGTGTCTGGAGGGCAAGTCATCTTGGACAAAAAGAGTAACTCATGTTTATGTGAAGATAACATGTGAGAGCAAACAGGCTCTAGTAAAAAAAATAAAAAAAAATAATGTAGAGTGTTACATGTGGATACTCTCACACAAACAGGGTTGGGAGGGTTACTTTTGAAATGTATTCCACTACAGATTACAGAATACATGCTGTAAAATGTAATTTGTAACGTATTCCGTTACATTACTCAAGGTCAGTAATGTATTCTAAATACTTTGGATTACTTCTTCAGCACTGGTAGATTTTTTCACTTGTTTTGACTATAAAAACTCTGCCAGTACAGTATGACAAAATACACATGTTAAAAATACATTCTCTGAAAAACCTAAATATCTTATTCAGTGTTGTTTCTAAAACATGATAAATCAAACTGATCTTGTTTTAAGGATTTTTAGATATTTTTACAGGAAAACAATACAAAAAATATTATCAAGAATATGATTTTTGCCCTAATATCAAAGGTCTTATTAGAAAAAAGAAATTATGATCCAATGTGAATTTTCTTGATTAAAAATTATGATCGTGCCTGGTAACATGTACATGTAAATTGGCTAGAAATAGCATTTTAGCTTAGCGTAAAGCTGACAATTTACACAAGGTTTATTTCTATTTCTTCTGATCCAAACTTACTTCAAACTTACTTCTCTGTCTGCTCGTATGAATGTAACACATCATAAGAAAGTGTTTCACTGCTGTTCAAATGCTCTTTGGATCGCATCATTTATATGTATACGTTTTTCCATCTGAAAGGACTAAATATTAAATGAAACAAATGACAATAAAATGCAAAGTAATCTCTTCAGTAATCAAAATACTTTTTGAATGTAACTGTATTCTAATTACCAATGATTTAAATTGTAACTGTAGTGGAATACAGTTACTTATATTTTGTATTTTAAATACGTAATCCCTTTACATGTATTCCGTTACTCCCCAACCCTGCGCACAAGCAATTGCATGGCCTCCTTTCTTTGCTCTGTTAAAGGTGCTCTTTAATTATTTTTTGTTAATGTTGTGCTGGTCGATATGACAGTCATCTTGGCAGTAGTTACCGATTGGTTACAGATGCCATTGTAGAAATGCTTTATTCGTAGACAGCCATGATTAATTTTATTCCACTAGCAAATATGACCAATAACAGGAAGTTTACCAAGATAAAAAAATAAAATAAAAAATAAAAATATTATTTCCCGCTGCAAAAAAAAAATAAAAAAATAGCATAGCTGCTCACCAGCATATGTTGTGTCAAATATCTGACAAATAACTGATATGAGATGGTGGCCCTGGTGTTCCACTATGGATTTTTGACTAGCTTAACCAGTAAGACTTAACCAGAGAAACCGTACTGGTCAAATTTTTGCTGGTGAACAACATGGATATGCTGGTCCACCAGCTAGACCAGCACCAAACCAGCAATAACCAGCCTAGACCAGCATGGGAATTACTGGTTAAACTGGTCTTTTCAGCAGGGTAGTATTCATTGTGGCCCCCTTGAGGCAGCCCATCTCCATGTAAACTAAAACAGCTTTTATTAGGCAACTGATACAACTGGATTGTTTATCTCATGTGAATGTACATGATTTTAAACATAATTAAATTGTTCTTTTGAGACAGATGTGTACAGCTTTCTTAATGAGGACAGTATTGCTGAATGCACATTTAAGATGCCAAAAAATGAAAGACAGTTCTTCCAAAATTAGAAACTTTCCACAATGTCATAAAAATATCATGATAACCTTCACCGTATTTCTAAGCCACATATGTTCAGCTGAATTGCACATATGTCTGATTTTAACAAAACTGTTACACAGAGCTTTCAGGTGTATTTTGTTGATTCATGTCTTTTATTTTGAAAAGTTTAGTTCCTGTTCCCTAGTCATGTGATGTCTTGTTTTCCCTCCATGTTCATGTGTCATGTTTTCATTGGTTTATTGTTTAATTATCTTGTTATCAGTTCTGTTTGTTCATTGGTTTATGTTCTCCCATGTCTTGTATTTAAGCCCTCATGTTTTCATTGTCTAGTTGTCAAGTATTGGATGTGATCGTAGATGTTTAAGTCAAGTCAAGTCAAGTCAAGTCAAGTCAAGTCAAGTCAAGTCAAGTCAAGTCAAGTCAAGTCAAGTCCATGTTTAGTTTAGTTCAGTTCACGTGTAGTCAGGGTTATTGGTTCTCACTTTGTAAATAAACTGCACTTGGGTTCTTCATCTTCACATCGTCTTCATCATTGTCAGCAGCCAACATCGTTACAAGAGCACAAGTCATGACAGGAAATGACACATCATTAACCTATTGCCTTAGGGTTGTGTGTGTGTGTGTGAGAGAGAGAGAGAGAGAATGGATTGCTGGTTAGACTGGTTCTGCTGGAGATCCAATAAAAACATGGCAGCCATAGCTAATGTGATTCCTCTAGTGTGAGTCAGTGGTGTATAAATATCCCCCGGGGTTCGCATATTCACTAATCACAAGGAGGGCTTGTGTTTGAATGTTATAGATATTTATTTGATGCTTTCATTTCCCCTTTCATTTGCCAGGGAAGAGATGGAAAGCGAGCATTTGATGTACACTGAGCAAATTTCTTACCGGCTTTGAGCGCAAATAATTGTGCGAATGCATTTCACAAAGCATTACATATTCACAGGGACTTCCCAGAGGCTATGCGGAGTTGTTGATAGCCTGCAGATTTCGGACTGTTATCAGCCCTTTTTCTCTCTCACTCAAGCACACATGCCATGCAACAAAGCCAACAAACTACTATTGAGGGGGTCTGTGAAAGATGCAGCAACATGATCGTGCTTGTTTTCAAATGGTCCTTTCTGCTGTTACAGCAAGTCATTCTATGGTTTCCTCATGCCAAGCCATTCTTTCCTCTCTCCCTCGTGTGTTACTGACCTTCAGACTGACTTGCCAAAGTACCCCCCCCCTCTGGTCAGACAGCTGCCAGCTCTCAAAGCTTTGAGCCAGATCACACTACACTCATACATATCTTGTAAGCAGGGTCCAAAATTAGCTTTTAGCCATAACTGCCAATGGCATGTGACTTGAGTAAACGTATTAGCCATACATATTTCTTACCAACCATGAAACTGTTCAGCATATTTTTTTATTAGAAAATATAGTTTTGTCTAAATGGGAATGGAATTATTTAGCTGTTATTGCATCAGTGAGTACATTTACTTGCACAGCGATACGTTTGTGGCAGAAGTGGTGTAGAGCAGTCAAAAGGAAAACTTAAAATAGTGTTAGAATGTAGCCAACCACACCACCTTGGGACTTCCACCCAAGGAATTAATTAAAATTAAGCTCAAAACATTTGAAGTCATAAGGACAGGTTTGTCATACCTAGTGAAGAGTCAATGTCTTCCAAAGTAAGGTACATTTTATTCAAAAGTTACCATTGGTTAAAACAGGAGTCACATCAATGGACATTTTAAAATGCAGCCAATTTGCATACCTTCTACATACCAACGATTTAAACCTTGAGACACTAACCCATTAAAACCCTTGGAAGGCAGGGGCTAACCACCAGGGAGGCAATCCACACAGAAGCCAAAAAACGCCACTTGTCGAGCATACAAGAGTGCCCACACTACAAAAACTTAAAATAGTCTAGTGCACACAATTCACAGCAAACCGTGAGGAAGGAGACCACCATACTCAGTAACCAGCCTCCCTGAGGCAGACCCACAGCACTTCCTGAAAAGGAATAAATATTAAAAGTCAAACAATGAATATGGAACATTACAGTAATTTGTAAGCATCAATACCACAATCGGTTACTCAGATGAGTTAAGTGAAACAGGGACAGAACCAAAATAAAATAAAGCCAAAACAGCAGTGCAGCCTGGGTCCACGTCCCCTTGCAGACATATACACATTATTCGAAACTGGAGGTGATCAGCAGACACATGCCTCAGACATACACGTACACCTGCAGCAGGAAGTATATAGACATTAACCATAATACAATGTGGTTAAAGCACACCGTATTCAGCCCATACTTAAGAGTGCCAGAACCACACAAGCAAATGGACTGCATTCTACTGAACTTCGTCACACAACTCCAGCTGCAAAACACAACTAATATTAAAAAAAAAAAAAAGGGGGATTTTACAGACTTACATACCATTTTACAAAAACATACCTCACTATGAAGAGCGAGAAACAAGTGGCCCAGACTACACGACTCCCAAAGAGAATCATCAAACACCAGCAGCAAACAAGGGGTGCCCAGCCATCAGCAAATGTCATGGTTACTTCCGTAACCTCCATTCCTTGATGGAGGGAATGAGAGATTGTGTCGATGTAGTGACACAAGGGGTCACTCTTGGGAGCCCCAAACACCTCTGCTTTTTTGAAAAAAGGCCAATGGAAATTGGCGAGTGGAATTTGCATGCCACTCCCCCGGACATACGGGTATAAAAGGAGCTGGTATGCATCCACTCATTCAGGTTTTGTTCTGAGGAGCCGAGACCAGGTCCCGGCCATTTCAGCGGGTAGTTCAGCATTGTGGCAAGAGGGACATAACATCTCGTTACCTCCATCAGGGAATGGAGGTTACGAAAGTAACCATGACGTTCCCTGTCTGTCACTCACTCAACGTTGTGTCGATGTAGTGACACTAGGGGTCCCTATACAAAACGCCACAACTATCTGAACTGTGTTATGTGAACTGGAGGTGTGTGACGGGCAGACTGCTGTGTGCCTCATAGCCAGAGCATCAGGCCATCACGTAACCTCCCCCAACGCTCTTATGAGCCTCGAACGGTCCTTCAGGAACAAGTCGACTGCCCAATAGGGACAGTCTAGCCCAGCCGAGGCTTCTTTTCCTCTTTTTTTTCTCCCCAAAAAGAGTGGAATTTGTTAACCGACTGGGAGCCATAAGTGTCTACGTCGGGGGGTGTCCCTCCCAAGGGGAAGACACCGTGGAGACCACACCCCACCCAAAAAGGGGGGGGGGGTATTTTGAGTGGAATAAGTGACATGGTCTTACTGAGTCTTGTTGGAAGTATGTAATGTGGAGAGGTCCCATGGTAGGTCCTACCTGAAGGGGGAGGAGTTTCTACAAAGCATGGCGACCGGGGGCAGAGGGACCTTTGCCCAAGGAAGATGCAGTTTACAGATAGGGAAACAATTTTGCGGAAGATATCACATGGGGTTGCCTTCGGGGAACCAGCACATGTGGAGAACTTACCACAGTACAGGGCCTCATTAGCGCACGTACTGGGCCGGCAGTGAGTTTCTCCGCAAACTCAACTGCCAGAGGGCTAAGGAGGAAAGTCATCCAGGGATCACAGTCTGTGAACACGACTGGGAGTCAAGAGCGCACGTCTTCACCTCAAGGGAGGGGAAAGGCGCTATGCGCAAGCGGTACACCCGGCCAGCTGTGCCGGAACTTACCTGCTCGTGCCTGCCAATACACGGGACGAGACCAGCTCAACCCGGAGATTGTAGAACTTCGCAAAGGTGTTGGGTGCTGCCCAGCCCGCTGCTCTGCAGATGTCTGCCAAAGAGCCGCCACTGGCCAGGGCCCAGGAGGCCACCACACTCCTGGTAGAGTGGGCTCGTAACCCCGCAGGGGGTGGCACATCCTGAGCCTGATATGCAATCGCGATGGCATCAATGACCCAGTGGGCGATCCTCTGTTTGGAGACAGCGCTTCCTTTCCGCTGTCCACCAAAGCAGACAAAGAGCTGCTCGGAGCTTCTAAAGCTCTGCATGTGATCCAAATAGATGCGTAAAGCTCGCACCGGACACAGCAATGCCAAGGCTGGGTCTGCCTCCTCCTGGGGCAGCGCTTGCAGGTTCACCACCTGATCCCTAAAAGGGCTCGTGGGAACCTTGGGCACATAGCCCAGTCAGGGTCTCAGGATCACGTGAGAGTAACCCAGACCGAACTCCAGGCTCGATTCGCTGACAGAGAACGCCTGCAGGTCCCCTACCCTCTTGATGGAAGTGAGAGCAGTCAGGAGGGCAGTCTTCAAAGAGAGTGCCTTAAGCTCAGCTGACTCCAAGGGATCAAAGGGAGCTCCCTGTAGACCCCAAAGAACTACAGAGAGGTCCCACATGGGGATGAGGTGTTGTCTGGAGGGATTCAACCTCCTAGTGCCTCTCAGGAACCTGATGATCAAGTTGTGCTTCCCCAAGTACTTACCATCTGCTGCATTGTGATGAGCCAAAATAGTGGCTACATACACCTTCAAGGTGGAGGGGGACAGCCACCCCTCCAGCCTCTCCTGCAGGAAGGAAAGCACCTATCCGACTGCGCATCTCTGGGGGTCTTCGCATCGGGAAGAACAGTACTTAGCGAACAGACGCCACTTCAAGGCATACAGGCACCTCGTAGAGGGAGCCCTAGCCTGCTAGGACGATGTGCTCCTCGTCCTCCCTTACCTTGCACAGGGTCTGTGCAAGTAGGCTCACTGGGGGAAACGCATATTTGCGTAGTCCAGGGGGCCAGCTGTGTGCCAGCGCATCTATACCGAGGGGTGCCTCGGTCAGGGTGTTCCAAAGTGGGCAGTGGGAAGATTACCGCGAAGCAAACAGGTCTACCTGTGCTCGACCAAATCAACTCCAAATCAGCTGGGCCACCTGAGGGTGGAGTCTCTACTCTCCCCTGAGGGTAACCTGATGTGACAGCGCGTCCGCTGCGGTGTTGAGGTCGCCTGGGATGTGAGTGGCTCATAGCGACTTGAGGCATTGCTGACTCCAGAGGAGGAGATGGCGGGCGAGTTGTGACATGCAACGGGAGCATAGACCACCTTGACGGTTGATGTACGCTACCGTCACTGTGTTGTCCGTCCGGACCAACATGTGCTTGCCCTGGATCAACAGCCGGAACCTCCACAGGGTGAGCAGTACTGCCAACAACTCCAGGCAGTTGATGTGCCAACGCAGCCGTGGGCCAGTCCAACCCATCTTGGAGGCATCTGTTGTAACCACGATGCACCTGGAGACCTGCTCTAGAGGAACCCCTGCCTGTAGAAATGCAAGGTCGGTCCAAGGACTGAAGAGGCGGCGACAGATCGGCGTGATGGCCACACGATGTGTCCCGTGGTGCCATGCCCATCTCGGGACTCAAGTCTGAAGCCAGTGCTGAAGCGGTCTCATATGCATCAACCCGAGCGGTGTGGCCGCTGCTGAGGATGCCATATGCCCCAGGAGCCAGTGGAACAGTTGTCCTCTGTATGAATGCCTTCAGACAGTTCAGCACCGACTGCACGCTCGTTCCTGAGGCGTGCCGTCATCGAGACTGAGTCCAACTCCAAACCGAGAAAAGAGATGCTCTGAACCGGGGAGAGCTTGCTCTTTTCCCAGTTGACCCAAAGCCCCTGTCGGCTGAGGTGCCGGAGTACAAGGTCCCTGTGTGCGCACAGCAACTCTTGAGAGTGAGCTGGGATTAGCCAGTCATCGAGATTGTTGAGGATGCGGACACCCACTTCCCTTAGTGGGGCAAGGGCTGCCTCTGCGACCTTCGTGAAGACGTGAGGGGACAAGGACAGGCCGAAGGGGAGGACCTTGTACTGGTACGCGCCCTTCAGGTCTACCGCCGTGAACCAATCTTGATGCCGTACGCTCTCTAGAATGCGTTTTTGCATCAGCATCTTGAACGGGAGTCTGTGCAAAGCACGGTTCAGTACTCGCAGGTCCAGGATTGGTCGCAACCCACCGCCTTCAGTACGATGAAGTAAGGGCTGTAGAATACTTTCTTCATCTCGGCTGGTGGGACAGATTCTATCGCACCCTTGCGCAGAAGGGTAGCGATATACGCACGCAAGGCAGTGGCGTTCTCGCCTTTCACCGAGGTGAAGCAGATGCCGCTGTACCTGGGCGGGCGCCTGGCGAACTGAATCATGTAGCCGAGTCGAATGGTCAGGGTCAGCCATCACGATGGTTTGGAAAGCGCAAGCCACGCGCCCAAACTCCGGGCGAGGGGGACCAAGGGAATGATCACGTCGGACGTACCGGCGGGTGGGGCTTCGCGGCGGGGCGGAGCTCGAGGTGCCACGTCAAGGGGACTCAAGCCCCATGGCCATGCTGAGTCCAGGGACATCGAAGCACTTACCTGGCTCCTGCCGCCCACCATAAGATTGGCCAAGGAGGGGGGAGGAGGATTCTCACCCCCGTAGTCCACCAGAACGAATCCCATTTGGGCATGTTTGTGCCACAACTGGGCACACAGGGTTGGGGAGTCCGCCACTGGAGTGCCATACCTGCAAAAATGGGAAGGTGGACGGTGGTCGTGACGACGGCCGTGCACACCAGACATGTGACCCAGAACACCAGAAAACCACTCCTTTGTCGAACTTTTGGGTACCGCAGTCTCTTGGACATGCGACAACAAATGAAACAAAAGATTCAAGGGATGGAGTGGTCTGTTCACCAGCTCCAGAGATGCAGGTCTCCTCACCCCTGGGTCGCCCATCTCAGGAGTGCTTCGAAACCTTCCTGGGCCGGGCCACAGGGCGGGCTGCAGCGGAGCCTGTGTTGTTGATACAGGAGGATGCCCTTGGTGATGAGCAGATGGGGTGCGGGAGCTTGAGCTGCGCCGGGACAGGATGTGTTGTATGGCCTCTGTCTGCTTCTTCTCCGCCGAGAACTGCTGGGCAAAGTCCTCGACGGTGTCACCAAACAGACCAACCTGGGAGATGGGGGCGTCAAGGAACCGTGCCTTGTCAGCCTCTCGCATCTCAACCAAGTTGAGCCAAAGGTGGCGCTCCTGGACCACCAGGGTGGACATCGCCTGCCCGAGAGACCGCGCTGTGACCTTCGTCACCCGTAGAGTGAGGTTGGTCACCGAGCGCAGTTCCTGCATCAATCCTGGGTCAGAACTACCCTCGTGCAGCTCTTTTAGTGCCTTGGCTTGGTGTACTTGTAGGAGAGCCATGGTGTTCAGGGTGGAGGCGGCTTGTCCAGCTGCACCGTAGGCCCTGGTCGTCAGGGACGACGTAAACCTACAGAACCTGGATGGGAGCTTCGGGCGCCCACGCCAGGTGGTGGCGTTCTGCGGACACAAGTGCACCAAGAGTGCCTTATCCACCTGGGGGATCACCAAATACCCCCTGGCCACTCCACCATCGAGGGTAGTGAGAGCGGGGGAGC